>NW_025777352.1:0-97627 GCF_021130785.1 Homalodisca vitripennis | reverse complement strand
GAAGAGTCTTACAGACTCCCTCTCGGAGGCATGCTTATAAGAAATACGAGAGTCAGGCAAAATACACGTTAGAATGAAAGCCGAGGTTAAAGGTGTGAAAGGAATAACACAGTGGAATACATAACTAAAATCTACATAATGGTAGTCATGTATTTTACTGTATTGCATGGTATATTATGTATTGTCTTCTAAATCGGTTTCTGTTAACTATAAACTGTGCAAGCTTATAAGGTTAAATATCAAATGTTTATCATTGGAAAGTTTTGAACATTTTAAATGTGACTTTAAAAAGACGTTTAAATTTTTAAAATTACGTTATGCCCTGTTGAAAATTTTCTAAAACAGAGGAGATCCCTCTCGAAACTGAAATTAGTACAGGCGACACTTCTATTGACAGGTTTATGAACTTGTGGTACTTCAAACTGTAAATAGATACCACTAAAATCCAAGTGACGGAGGCAATAAAAGACGATTCCACTACTCAAAGAGCTCTCGGCGGTTCATTAGTAAACGTAGTAGCCGACAGTTCATTTGTGTATGTACAACACTTTATCTCAGTGAAATGAAAGCTTTGTTTGCCTCTCTCTCATTTTACATTTTTCTTTATACAAATACATGGGGAGGAAGTTTGTATTGTTTTCAGGCAGAAATTTATTTTGTTAGTTTTATATGTACTTGTACACATGGTGTATCATACCACCCTTGGCAGTATACCAATATGGATTTTGCAGGCGAACAGCTATACCTAAGTCTTTACTTTAAAATATTTTTTTCGATAAAATAACCATAACCATTTAATTTTTTAAATGTTTTTTATCAATTGTTAAGTAGAGGTTCCGTACCCAGGGTAAATGATCAAATTCTGAAAATTTAAAATGTAAAAATGGGACAAGTTGTACATATATTTAAAAGATCCTTTCACAGAGTATATTAAATAGACTTTTTAAAAATATTTCTGTAATTAAAAAATGATTAGTAAAAAATAGTAAACAAATTTACAGATTTTATGGTGTTTTTAGTAACGAACAAACTAATATGTATGTTACTACATATACAATACACAGATACACACTACACATACAAAAAACATACACGAATACAAAAAAAAAAAAAAAAGATACGGTACATAGATATATAGATCTATGTATATTACATCTATGTGTAATATACATAAGTTTTATACACGGTATAATCAGGTTTTCTTTAGCAGATGAACGGTTATAGCTGTCTTTGTTTAAAAATATGTTTCCCCACTAAAGTAACCACAAAGATCCTTTTATAAATATTTTTTCAATTTTGTAATAAAACGATGTTCTACAAACTCTTTTACAGGGTCCACAGGTTAATGTTCTCAAGAACTTCAAATGTAAGCATTGATTAAGTTATGCATCATTATAGAAGTTTTGTTGAACAAATGATTTTGAAATAATTAATTATCTCTATTTATTTTAAAAATTGTAGATAAAATGTGTAGCAATTTGTATTTGCTATGTTATTTTGTAACGAACAAACAAACTGTTGTATCAAAACATACACGAATTGTAGTCATAAAAAACTTTAAGCAATACCATACATAAATATATCATGTAATATCTTGATTGCCTCTAAAAATGTAAATCTTGTACAAGAAATAAACTCTTAAAACCAAAACTCTTAAATAGCACGGCAGTCATTTTATACAATGTAAAATAGTCGACGAAAACTGGATTCGATATCATATTAAAGTGTTTATTTATTTTTCCTTTTATTATTAATTTGTAATTTTTAAAATATTTTCCACGTAAATTTAATATTTTTAAATTGCGAAAAAAAGGGATATGTTATTATTACAACAATGAGCACTTTTATTATTATATAGGTATATAAATTAAACCACACCACAACCGCCTGGGATAAACTGTCGATAAAGTCACCAGTAAAGTGCTGGACATAGATAAACGATGTGTTATACAGAGAAAGTTTCTCAAAGGATGTGATGTATTGGTCTAAAAGCCATCAATAAATCAGCCTTTTGTAGGTCAAATCTTCTCCATGTCAATATAAATAAACGTTGCGTGGGTACTCAAGTCTTCTATATGTTTAATAAGATAATAAAATTGTTAATTAATACATGTCATAGTTCTTCCATTTGGATAATTTTATTTATATTTTTTAATCTTAATCGTTTCAATTTGTGCCATTTTGATCATTTTATTGTTAAAAAACGACCCGCTTACTCTTTTTATTCTTTCAAATGCATTTAGATTTCGTTCATTTCAGCTAAGTACATTTCTATTTAAATTCTCCAAGACGAAAATTTTAATAAGACTTATTCAAGTCTTCTAAACATAATGTAATTATGATTTTATTCAACGGCTACGCCTTGAAGATGACTACTGGTGTTTTTACTTTTTCTCCCACACATAGTATGACTTGCGTGTAGTTCGGGTGTGTAGTTCACTTTGAGATATCTTCGGAACTACGTGCTTAAACTTTTTAAAATGTTTCTTGCAGTCTCTGTAAACTTCTAGGAGCAGTCAAGACAACAACATTGTAGTAAGTTATCTTTCGCAGGGCGATGCAGTTTTGTGGAGGCGAATTCATGTAACTTAATCTTACGTCCAGAAACATAGCATATGTATGTTAATAAATATTGACTGTATGCAAAAAGAATGGCCAATGTTGCCCAATATGTAATGTGTTTATGTTGGTCAACAACAGTTCATGATGTAATTACTCTACTAATACAGAAGTAAAAAGAAACTTTTCTCATTTATTTTCACACCATCGAACATTTCTCTCGTAGATGAACTCAAATCTCTTCTAATCACATATCTGACCTTTACCCAACTAGACACAATGCAAACACTTTAGAATCCAGGAAATGCCTATCCAGTTTCACTCAAATACCTTAATGAATTGAAAAGGACCCACAAAAACTATAAAATAATAAAATAAATTGAACGACTCAATATAATGGTCTTACTTCGAAGAATACACAAGTTGTGTTTGTATGGAAGCGTATATTACTTTATAGCAATCAAAGTAAAAGTCTGTTTAGAATACACTTTCATCTTCTTAAAATAGAAAGTATCCCTTCATTCGTAAATGATACTTTACTGAGAAGACGCTAATTCGGTCGAGAATTTCTTTGTTCGTTTCGGTCGTCTGTGAATTTTCTGATGAACACTTGGAATATAAGTTCTAGATCTTCAGAAGTCCCGGACTGCTCAAACTAATCAGGATGTACGAAGGTATGTCTCAGGAAGTATGAATACTACTTGAGTCAGGTAAGAATGAATACGGAGAGCTGACTACCAGATTGAGGAATATATTTTTTTGGAAGGCGACCTCTAAAATGCTTTTTATTTCAATTATTCAACATTGGCTATCATCTAAACACTGGAGCTTGAAAACCGTTTCCCAATGTAAAAATAAAGTCTAGGATAAAAATAGTATTGCGAAAAATCCAGGAAATAGTATTGAAGGAAATAAGGACCTTAATAATATTTCTATAAAACTCTTGCGCAGCATGATGAGGCAAGTACATACATGGAACTAAGCTGTAATCAATATTATAAATAACAAATAATCATGATAATATGTACATCTCCACTGATGCACTCTCTGCTCTCGGTACGTTTTGCTTTTAAGAGCGGAATAAATCTCTACACAGTTTCGTGGTTGAAGAGAAGCGGGTGTAATACATGGGCTTCAGCACAAGTCCGAGTTGACCTTATCTTGAGAACCATTATTCGTGGTGAAGGTGGAGTAGTGTGGAGAGGGGCGTCTCATTTTTAAAAAGCACACAAATCAGGGCTTAGTTGTCAGTCATTCCCATTAATGTAGTAATGGGCAAAAATCCAACCTAAGATTGTCAAATGGGTTTCTAGTTAAGAATGATAAAAAATTTGAGAGATTCATTCCGAGGAATTTTAGATAATTAAACCTAAATAAGAATTTTTTTGCTGTTTTATAGTCCTGTAAATTTAGCCCAAAAAATAGGTGTAACCTTGCATTATTAATTCCCTGAAAGCTGAATCTTTGCATAGATGTTAAGATATGAAATTTACCATTTTTATGAAATTTTGAAAAAGTCCCCATCGATCCCATGTCTGCAAAAATTTTTATATACAAGAGTGCAACGACTGAAAAGAAGAAGAATACCCGAACATTCATTTTACTAGAATATACTGTGGAATAGGCCTACCGGGGAAACTACATTAAAAACAACGTGCTAGGTACACTACCTCATAGGGGGCGTGGAAACGTGTACATACAGGGTGTACATAAAGTCCTGCACAAGTATAATATTTTCTGAACGATAACAGATAAATCAACAAGACTTGGTACAATCAACACTACACCTAAAAATCTACTTTTTGAAGGAACTATCAGTTTTCTGTAATATCATGGGGACGTCCCGCAAGGAGTCAGAAGGAAATGTTAAATAGGAGCATAGGTCAATATGCACATCATTTTAAAGGGCTTATCTAGCAGAGTTTAATGCCGCAAACCGCACTCAAAAAGATTGATCGAGTACAAAATGGCGGCTGTTCAAAGGTTTTACTTGGTTAAATTTTATTAGCAGCCATAACCCCAGTAAAGCAAAACTTCAACCAAACGAATACTGCAGCTAAATACTACATTATGCTTGTCAGTTGTACAGAAGTGAATTATGACGTTAGTTATCCTCAAGGGTTACAAATTTGGTCCTAATATATTGATAACGGGGAAAACCTGATAACACTAACAATTAGAAAGCTCTTATCTTTGGGTCGCAGTTTGGACTTTCCTATTAGCCAGTCTATTCATAGTAGGCTATTCTAGTTTTCTTGTTTTAGTAGTGCTGTCCAACCTTTCTATCAGTGCGCTTTAGTACAAAGGAGTTTGTTGTATTGCTTGTAGTTCTTCAACTACAATATGTCGCTTGACGAACGTGAGCGTATAACACTTCTTATGATGGTTGGTTGGGGAAACAAACAGACGATCACACGAGGATCGCCATTTATTTAATGACTACTTTCACGAGAGGCAGCCAATTTCTAGAACAACTGTAGGGAGAACTGTTTCAACGCTTTATGGAAAGTGGAAGTGTTTCCGATCGTCATAGGTCAGGAGGCCCGCTACTGCGGACAACCGAAGACAACTCTTTAGATGTATTGCAGTCATTTATTGAGAGAACCCTCAAGAGTCTCTACGCTCAGCAGCAAAAACTCATGACATCTCTGTTACGTCTGTTAAAAAAATTCTGAAAAGGTCTATAATTTTTAAGCCTTATAAAGTTCATTTGGTGCACGAACTCAACGAAGATGATTTCGATCGACGTATAGAATTTTGGGAAACTATGATGGACAAAATAGATCGCAACGAAATTGATGTAAACAATATTGTGTTTTCAGACGAGTGTTCATTTATGCTGAATGGAAGCGTAAACAAGCACAATTGCCGTTACTGGAGTAGCGAAAATCCTCACTGGATGCGGGAGGCACATACGCAGTATCAACTAAAGGTGAATGTCTGGCTTGGCGTGATAGGTACCCAGTTAGTAGGTCCTTTCCTTATTGAAGGAAATTTAAATGCAATATCATATCAACGTTTGCTGGAAAATGAAATTACACCAGAACTTAGAAACATGTTTGGAGAACATTTCCAGAATATCTGGTTTTCAACAGGACGGAGCACCCCCACACTACGGCATCGACGTATAGCCTATTTAAACACTGTTTTTTGGCAACGGTGGATCGGAAGGCAGGGGACTGTAGAATGACCAGCGCGTTCACCAGATCTGTCTCCATTAGACTATTTTGTTTGGGGTTACCTTAAGGACAAAAACAAAGCCTCAAAATTTAAATGAACTGAGAGAAAGAATACTTCAAGAATGTCAGAACGATTCCTCAAGTTGCCCTGCAAAATTCTGTAGTTTTGCAGGGCAATTAAAATTAATAGTTTTTATGTGCGTCTTTCCAACTGTCAAATAACCGGAGGTCAACAATTCGAACATTTACTCTGAAAACATTTGGTAAGTAAACATCTTTTTTTAAATAAAAACTTTGAACAGCCGCCATTTTGTACTGGATTAATCTTTTTGAGTGCGGTTTGCGGCATTAAACTCTGCTAGATAAGCCCTTTAAAATGATGTGCATATTGACCTATGCTCCTATTTAACATTTCCTTCTGACTCCTTGCGGGACGTCCCCATGATATTACAGAAAACTGATAGTTCCTTCAAAAATTAGAGTTTTAGGTGTAGTGTTGATGTACTAAATCATGTTGATTTATCTTTTATCGTTCAGAAAAATATTATACCTGTGCAGGACTTTATGTACACCCTGTATAGACAATACATCGTGGAAACTTTTGTAATGGCTTTTTTCTCAAAAATGGTTAGTGTTATGAAAAATGCGTAAAGACCATTTTTGTAGATAATTGCATGATTTAAAATTTTATTCTGAAATATCTTTTCATAAAACTAATCGTTTCGCAGAAAAATTCAGAAAACCAATTTTTTACGAAATTTGACCTTGAATAGAAATCTTTGCAGACATGGGATCGATCGGGACTTTTCAAAATTTCATAACAATGGTGTCCCTAACATCTATGCAAAGTTTCAGCTTTCTGGGAATTTTTGCAAGGGTCAATGTCTTAATTGACCGAACTATTATGATCATACCCAAATTAAAAGACACATTGTTGATAGAATATGACCTTGCGAAATGACAATAGCCAATTAATGTTTTTAAAGCAACAAACATGTCTATTTAAATATTATTTAAAGAAATAATCTTTGCCGTAAATATTTTTTCTGGCCTTGTTTAATTTTAGTGTAGTAATAATTTGAAATTTAATATTTTGTTGTATGTTTGCAGCTAAGGAATATAAAAGAATAAGAAATAGAGTACAGCAATTAATATTGCACAATAACACGTGTTTAAAAATACTACTAACTCATACGAAGCACAAATACATAAGCCTCAAACACATGTTGGAAGGACAAAACAGTAAAAAAAAAGGCGCTCTCGGTTTATGGCCAAGGCCATGTTCGCCGCTGCTCTGTGTTTCAATATTCAGCCCTTCACCAAGTACAAAGTGGTTTTATCTGGACATGATCCCCGCTTGTGTTTTGGTTAATCTGCTTGCAAGCAATCAACAAGAAATCATCTCTAAGCTAAGCCTTTGGCAAAATCGATATGTGTTTGTGCTCTTTGTCAATAAGATCTAATTGGTATTGTGTTTAGTGCGAAAAGTTATATTCTCTCCATAACTTACAACTCTATCTTCTGGGGTATTTGTTTTTGAGAACTATGAAGTCAAGATTAACCTCTCTCAATTTTCGAGCTGACAAGATTTATAAACTTAGCTTGTGCTACTTGTTACATTGGAACTAACATTGCTGATCGTAGGTTATTGTAGTGGTTCGTTACAATCTTCAAGCTAGTGTTGATTTGGTCTGTCCCTTGGAGGATGGTTCTATCCATAACATATAAATCCGAGTAAATACCTAATCAGAGATAACATTTGCATTTTTGCAATACTAGATTATATTAAGAAGTTGTTTTTTAATTACTATTTATCAAGTCCAAGAAATATATTTAATAAATATGTATTTCAAAACGATATATATATATATATATATATATATATATATATATATATATATATATATATAAGTGTAATGCTCTCGGCACGTTTTGGTTTTTCAGAGCGGAATAAATCTCTACACAGTTTCGTGGTTCAAGAGATGCGGTTTTAATACATGGGCTTTAGCACAAGTCCGAGTTGACCTTATCTTGAGAACCATTAATCGTGGTGAAGGTGGAGTAGTGTGGGGAGGAGCGTCTCATTTGGAAAAAGCACACAAATCAGGGCTTAGTTGTCGGTCATTCCCATTAGTGAAGTAATGGGCAAAAAATCCAACCTAAGATTGTCAAATCGGTTTCTGGTTAAGAATGATATATATATATATATATATATATATATATATATATACACACTTCAGGTACTCTGCATTAACTGTAGTGTAATATATAACAGTGCTGTTTGAAGATCACCGATAAGACAAGAAAAAAACGTCAATATTTCTAAATTGAATTCATCAATATGCCTTTAGTGTTATGAGTATATTTTTCTGAGATAAAAGATCGCGTCTACTTTTCAAAGTTGAGATTTATTTGGTCAATCTTCCCTAATGCAGGATTATAAAGAAAAGGTTAATTTCAAAATTCTATATCCATAAATACTTTTAATAGTTGTCATGTTATTGTCGGTCGAGATAATAAAATAATGTTCACAAAAAATTCGAAATAAACCCTCTTGAATAATTCGAAAGCCATTTTAAGCGAAGAAAAACAGTTTAAAAATTAAGATTATATGCAGGAAGTCGTTTTCAGCGGATGTAATAGAAAATTTAAAGGTCTGGGATGACTACCACTAGCAGCTGCCAAGATCTCTTGAATGATTGACGCTGGTGCTCAGAAGTGAGGGTTAGCCATTCACATAGACTACGTCACAGTTAACCGAGGCATTTTACTGTCACGGTCTTGAAACTTTAATGAACTTTTAAAAACATTCAGGATGTGTGTTAATAAATATTACATTTTATTACAATTTTTTGGTGTCAAATAGACTATATTATGTTTCAAAATATGTTCTTAGAAACAATAGGAAACTCAAATTAGGAAACTATGAAACAAATGCAAAATGGCTCTTTCGATATACTTAGAGAATGTTACAATCCATGTCCGGTTATCATTTTAAATATGAGAATAAATGTGTAATATTAGAATTGTTTAGGACATTTGCCATCAGTCAGTGGTATATGAAATCAGTAACACTAAGTTTCGAGATCTGCAATCTGATGTCTTCCTCAGCCGTATAACTAAACCCCATTTCTTGATTTTCTACCATCTTGTTTCTGCCATGACGATCACCATTTACTATTGGCCGGTCAGTTTTAATTGATTGGAGAGTCAGCGAAAACATATTCCTATATTTCTCTATTTTTATTTTAATATTTAGTGTTTATTTTTTATTAAGTCCATGTTTTTTATAGAAGTACATCGAATGGACAACTTATGTCTTGTGTTTCCAAACATGCGTACCACGACGCTTCTAGTATGATATCTTTATTTTAACCTAAATTATAGCTACTAATATAGGTAACTAATTTGTGTTATATACTTGAGGATGAGATCAGATTACAGATCTCGAAACGTATTGATGCTAATTTCTTGCATCACTGAACGATAGAAAATGTCCAGAACAAATCCTATTTCTTTTACAATCCTTACATCGTGTAAAACAAACTTAAAGCAAATAATCTAATAATAGTTTGTAATATATTTAGTTTCGAAATTGTTAGAAGAAAAGTATAATAAAATGTACTATGGTTCCAAGTAATCTTTTTAAAACACTATGCAACTTAAGTTTGGGAATAACACCACATAATATGTAGCCTGTTAGCGTACCTGCAAATCATATATCAGGTTATCAACTTTAAATCTTAAGTTAAAGATAAAGTATTAGTTTCTACATATATTTGGAATGTAGATCGTATATGACAACATTTTAGAGTCAAAGTTTCCACAAACACTTAAAAAAACATTAAAACCTTCCATCTTGGAACATAAAACAATATTAGTGATATTAATTTATAGCTTCGGTGAGGAATTTAATTTCAAAGTTATTTAGAAATATAAAACTTTATTGATGGTTCAATCCATTCATCAGGGTAAGTATATGAACAAAAAGACGACTTATAGTCAGTTAAGTGTAGACATTCATAAACAAAAGTTAATCCAAAATAGTTAGAAATAAATAATAATTAACATTTCTAAACAAAATTAGAATTATTCTAATATATCTAAAATATTACTTTACAAAATTATTAATACTACAAAAATTAATTTGAAAATAAAAAATTATATAGTACATAACAGTAATAAAACATAAAAGGTACATAGAATATTAAAAGAGAGAAGGAAATAAATATAGAGTAGGTACCGTATTTTTCATGTCGAGACTTGAAACCCCCACCACCGACACTCCTTTGTTTTCTGTAGACGCCAGTGGTGGATCACCACTCCACCCATCAGTTTAATTTGGACGTTACCGCGATTAGTGCGAGTTGAGGTTATCTTAGTGAATTATTGTGCGTGGCAGATTTTTAACTGTGACACTGTTTTGTTTAAAAGTGCGATGGGAAAACGGAAAAACTTTATCTTATCAAGATAAAGTTAAACTTATAGAGACTGTGGACGCCGGGAATAAGAAAAAAAGTGACATTGCAAAGGAGTTTTGGTATACCAGCGAATACTCTCTCGACCATATTGAAAAATAGAGAAAAATATGAACGCTAAGGAACTTCGTGCAAGAGAATAAAAGGACCCGAATTCAAGGACGTAGATGAAACTGTTTATCAGTAGTTAAAACAGTGCCGTGATAACAACCTTCCTGTAAGTGGCCCAATTTTAAAAGAAAAAAGCAGCACAGTTTGCTGCGCAATTAAATAAACCTGACTTTCGAGCAAGCAACGGTTGGCTCCAAAACTTTAAAAAAAGAAATGAAGTGATTTTTCAAAAAGGTGACTGGCGAAAGTGCGAGTGTCGATGACAATGTTTGCACAGAATGGTTTGCAAAAACTGCCTGATCTTGTCAAGGGATACAAACCTGACGATATTTTTAATGCCGACGAAACAAGTCTTTTTTACCAGTGTCTTCCTGACGAAACTTTAACTTTTAAAGGTGACACTTACCACGGAGGTAAGAATAGTAAACAAAGAGTTACATTGCTGCTTGGAAACAAATCAAATTGGCACCGTGAAGCTTAAACCATTGATGATAGGAAAAATCTAAAAATCCAAGGTGTTTCAAAGGGGTTCAAAGCTTTCCAATGGACTACACATCAAACAAAAAGTCATGGATGAACTCAGGGGGTTTTTGAGAAATGGCTAACGGACTTGGACAGACAAATGAAGAAAAAGAAGAAAAAAATACTCTTGTTTTATTGACAACGCTACTGCTCACGGTGACATCCCAAAAATAAAAAACGTAAAAGTCGAGTTCTTACCTCCAAACACCACATCCAAGCTACAGCCATTGGATAAAGGAATAATTAAGAACTTTAAAGTTCATTACCGGAAGGAAGTTGTACGCCTCTTCCTTCGTGACCTCGAGGACAAGAACCCTACAAAAATAAGCATACTTGATGCAATGTGGATGAATTCTAAGGCGTGGAAACAATGTTACCGAAAATATTATACAGAACTGCTTCAAGAAAAGTGGCTTTAAACAGCAAGTTGACGAAAGAAGAGGAAAGTGTTGTAGAAGACTGTTCAATTATTGAAACGGATAACGGTGAACTTGCTAGTCCTGTACTGTGGAGACAAGTGACTCAGACCCTTACTTTGGAAGGGCTGTCTTTCGAAGACTTTGTGGCCGTCGATGACGAGCTTGCTAGTTGCGGCCAATTAAGCGATGCAGACATTATTGCATCCGTTCCCAAGGACACGAGTATAGAAGACAGTGTAGTCGAGGACGGCGAGGATGATGACGACAACGAAGTCGAAACGCCTGACCCCACCCTTCGCGATGCCCGGTGTGCCATCAACATGTTGCGAAGTTTCCTCCAAAAGAAGACGTTTATGGATGACAAAATAATCCAGTCTTTATCCATTTCAGACGACGCGTTGGACAAAGTGACTTTCACAGGTAGACAAACTACAATTTCAGATTTTTTTTAACAACAGTAAATAAGTTTTGCAAACTCTTTATAACATGTACGTAAGCCTACATTACAGTAGCATTTTAAACATTTAAAATACAGTACAGTAGAACCGTATTTCAGACTTGTGTATTTATACTGTACAACGTAACTTTTTAAGACGTTACAGTATTTCATATTCATATTTATGTAATAATATTACTCTATACGTTTAGTTAAAAATAAATAAATTTAAATTGATGTATGGTGTACTTGTTATAATTTCTTATTCAAATTTCCCGATAAAGTAATGTACGATTCTTAATTGTACTGTATTATTGTAGTGGGTGTGGACCTTTATATATCGAAGTCTGTCAGAGTTAACCTTGATATAATGAATAATACAACAACAGTTGTAAACCTCTATATCTCGAAGTCTGCCCCAAACAGCCTTGATATATCGAACCTCATTATATCGAAATTCTTGATATATCGAAGTTTTGTAAATCCTGTTGAGGTTCGATATATCAAGGTCCTACTGTATTATACAGGGTGCCCACATATTACTACATCAAACATATTTTAGGTCAAAGTAAAACCTACATCAAACACCTTTTATAGCCCTTGTTTAATTTACCGTCTGCCTATCTCTTTATTTTGGAAAAAATATTATATATTTGATTTATTTAATAATGGTATGACATTTAAGAACTTTAGTCTAATTAAGACCTGTTCTTGACAAACATTTAAAATCGAAGTTGATTTTGCTATGAAAATTAATATTAAAGTATAAAATGGAAGATCAAGCTATATTTTTAGTCTTGTTTCCAAATTAATTTTAGGGAGAAAGTTTTTAGGAAGCACATCGTATTTTGAAGATTTCCTTGATTATGTATGTTTCATATTTTGGGTTTGTGTTAATTAATCTACTCCATCTTAGTCTGAATGATCATGTATTCAAAACTTTACAACTTAATTAATAAATAAAGCGGTTTTTATGTTTTCCCGTTTCCTGTTGTCACCAGACCCTGAAGAAACGCCACTTACCGACAAGCAACCCGTCAACACTGCGAGCCCCGCGGGAAATCAGCCGAGAAACGAGTTGAGCTTAAATCAAATATCTTTTTACTTTTATCTTGTTCACTCGATAGGCTTAACGCATTTCATAAACCCTCATTCAGTGTTTTATACAATAAACATAACGGTTATCCTTGTCATGTTTTTCATTTGTGCAACAGTTTTGTTTAGATTATCTCTGATTTGTGAATGAAAGTTAATGATTAAGCTCACTACCACTCAATCAAAGGTAACAGTTAGTTGCCTGGGATTATTCTTAGGCAAGCATGGTTTTAAATAATTAAAAATATAAAACCACTTCTAAGTACTATTACTATTAAACTAAATTCCATACAAAAACAGTAAACTTGTTACTAGCTTGTTTAAAAAATTTAGTTTTAATCGAATCACAAGTTTCCGAGTTGTGAGTTTCGAAAATTCATGACTGAATTTGCATTTTGATTGAAAAGGACGTAACAAACGGTAAACATTCAAGCTCGGGAATTTAAAACTTTTTCAAAGAAGAGTAGGTAGGTATTTAACAATACCATTTAATTAAGAATGTAATGTTTTCTTTGTAACTAGGATACAGCATTTTTACGTGGCCAAAAATGTGTAGAGTAATAATAACTTTTTTACCATACTAGACCGATACTATTTTTGGCTATTGGTTGAATTCAAGGAAACAGTTAAAAAGTATTAAATGTATGTAAAAGTTTCTGATTCAAACGGACGCAATTTTAACTGTTTAAAACTCCAAATCATTCGCCATACACACTATAGTACTTTCTCAGGTGGTAAGAGACAGAGCCCCCTCCCACTTTCATTGTGAAAGAGGTGTTAAAGCCATATCTAACCACAATTAATATTCAACTCTTCAGACAGCGCGAGCACTAATACACTCCATTCAGTGAGCTTTCCACAATTTACAATAACTTGACCTTGGAAATTGCTTGGTGGGAAATATGCATGCATAATTAGTTCGATCGAATTTTAAATAATGCTCGCGATTGACGCTTATTGATTAAAACATAGACAGTATAAATGTTGTAATGGCAGAAAACACATTTTAACTATTTATTATGCCTTTTTTAATGTTTTCTGAATAAAGTAATGATACAAGATAAAAAAAATCACCCATATTAATGTGTTTTCTAACACGGTCACATCATAATTCCTCAAAATACCATTAGAAGTATTTCTATTCCAAACACTAGGACAACAAAACCTGAGTCCGAATATATCCGCATGGATGATTTATGTTTAGGAGTTTTGTCTCCACCCCCCCCCCCTAACGGGCAACATGTTAGGGGGGTGGGGTCGAGAAAAAGCACCAGTAACAGGCAGGGATTGTCTCCAATTGTGCTCTTAGTTAACAATTGGTATTTCGTGGTACTGCTATTTGAACTTAGCTCATAACATTATTATTTTTTTATACATTTATAAAGTTTGGTTTCATTACAGAGTTTAATGTTCAATGACAAACAATCTAAATTTTAACCTTTATTTTACCAACACTTTTACATGACGAAATCGTTTTAATATAGTTCTGTCTCTCTCTCCGCACGATATTCTGAGAACGATCTGAACTATAAACTTCAAGTTCTGGATTAAGCATAATTTTATATAGAAAAAGTAGAGTTCGACGATGGTAGATGTCGCTTTATATGATTTGGCTGATCATCCATTTTTACTCTGGTAAAAAATATTTTTATTTTACTATTTTACTAATTTGTTACATAATACTTTTACTTTGGTATCATGGGCAATAAATTATGACAGCGCAGAGAAGATAAGAAATAAATAAACCTGTAAAAAGAATTAGTGTTGTCGTATAACAAGTTATAATGTGACTTAGTAAGATATGCAGCTTAATGATATGAGATATAGACATACATATATAAACATGCAAGTTCAGCATACAACCTCAGTGTTGTCTGTTAAGCGACACGTAGTGTGATGTAATCCTATCTTTTTAATTATTGGATTAGTGTTAACAGCACTAGTTATTACAGTTTTTATATAATCCTTCAACTGGTTGTATGAAAGTAAAAGTTAGTAAATACACTACTGTTAACAAACAGAATAACGTCATGCAGAAGAATATTAATTAAACAAAGGAATCACTAACAGATATGCTAAAATTAACGATCGCAAAGAACATTTCTCACTTAAAGTGCATGCAGTCGTACTTGAATTAACATTGAACTTAATGAAAGTGCGAAATAGTGAATATTATAAGCCTTACCTTTGTGTGTTTTAAATTAAATTATTCACCCTCGGCGCCGTGTGACGTCTTTGTCACTGCATTTCCTGACATAAAACGGATCTCTTGGGAATTCATTGCGCCTTTTGTAGCCCAAGTATCTCCCATGCCACCCTGCACCTCCTACCACTGCTTCAACCACATTTAAAATGCATAACCACTTCACTGAAAGCTTCCACAATTTTATACTCATTTATATCCAAGTACAAGACAGCAGTATTTTCTATGTCCAACCAGTGGGGAATGTTCTTACTTTCTTCTCTTTTAAAAGGTTTTCGTCCTGTATTTTTAAGGACGTACAATCATTGTTAGGTCAATCTATTCTAATTCAAAAGCATTTTAGAACCGGCTCTTAATTACACCATCCTGAGGGCAAAAACGGAATAAAAAAGTCTCTATTTTGTAGTTAGCCCTATTACAAATCGCCTAAATATAAGATATTTAAATATGTGTGTTATGTGTATGAAGGTTGAAGAATATAAATAGGTATATTACTTATGTTTGTTTATCAAAGAGTTACGTACATTTTATTTTTCGTCAAAAGTTACATTTTCTTTAATTAAATTTTTATCTCTAGCTTTTTTATAGAGCCCTGTTATAAAACTGCCTGAAGTTTATGCTTCAATTCCCTCTTTTAATTTCTTTTAAAGTGATAAAAATATCACGTTTTTTCAGATCTCCACAGTAAATGTTGTTAAAAGTTGTTTTGTGTAATGTTCGAGAGAAGTAACTGCAATAGAAAACATATGGCAATGCACCAATTGCACTACCTTATCTCTCTCTATAGTTTTATCTCTGGTTATTTAAGTTCTATTGCTGAGTGAAAGTGATTTTTTCTCTGGAGGGGCTGGAAATACTTAATTTCTGCCTGTCTGTCTATGGAGGAAACATTTAAAAGTGTTAAACAGTATATGATGTAATTGGTTTATTTATGAAATTTGTAAATATACTAAAAATAAACAGTTTATGTTGTTTAGTAGCGTTTGGACGAAAATAATTTTCTTCTCGAAGGAAAATCTCTATAGATTTTTCTAAAAATAGGTTGTGGTCTAATACAATTCACATACTTAGTTTCTGCCTGTCTTTTAAAAAAATGTTAAACAGTATATAGATGTCATTGGTTTATTCATGAAATCTGTAAAAAAGAAACAGTTTATGTTGTTTAGAAAAGGACGACAATAGTTTTCTTCCTGAATGAAAATTCTCTATAGTTTGTTCTAAAAATAGGTTGTGGCCTTATACAATTCACATTGGTTCTCAGATCCCAGACTCTTAAAGCAGAGTAAACAGGTCTTAGTCGATGACCAGGCTTAGTGTATTAAAAAAGTTACTCGGAGTGGAATTTCACAAACTGAACAATTGCATTTAGTGATTTCAAAGCAATAATCCGCAAGGAGCTTTTACTTTGCTTTCAAGACTCTACCTAGAGAATTAAAATGGAATGGGATTAGCATAATCTAATGAGATTAACAACTTTGGAATGGTTTGTAACTTAACAGATGTCAGGCGTGTTTGAGATTTGTATTAAGCCCCTTAAGTCCCTTAAGCCTATTCATAATTAAATTGACAATAACCCTCTTAAAAATCCATTGTTTACTGCAGGAGGCTATTTCATTCACTTCCACTTAGATTAGTTATGCACGACACAGTCTTTGTATAAAAATGTAACAGTGTCTCTTTTTGATCTCAGTTTAAAATTTTTTTTGTACAGCTATGGATTAAAATAAGTTAATCCATTGGGTACCAATGACATTTATTGTCCCTCATCAATTAACGGTCACGCTAAGATCGTCGTAATTTCTGAATAGAAAATTATTCCCGATATCAATTATTTTGGCATTTTTCTGTGCTATTATATCCATGGTCTGTTGAAAAAAAATATCATGTTCGATTTCGAAGCTCGTCGATTCTTTCGAAATCGATTGTTGTTTATCGTTTTATCTGTTGATTGTTTTGATTAGTTGCCGACTGTAATGGTTGCGGTACATTACGCCGTTATTTTCCGAGAGATTCAATAACTGTATAGACAACATACTCAATGAAAATAAAAATGAAATGAGTGACGGTAACTTTGTTAAGAAATTTTGAGTTATAATGGTGATGAAGAAATTTTTAAAAAAATGTGACAAACCCAACTTCAAAACTTGGAGTGGCCAAGGAATTAAATAAGCCTCTTAAAAATCCTTTGTTCACTGCAAGGGGCTATTTCATTCAGTTCCACTTAGATAGGTTATGCACGAGACTGCCTGTGCATAAAAATGTAACAGTTTCTCTTTTTCTCGATAATGAACTCAGTTTAAATTATTTTTTGAACGGCTATGGATTAAAATAAGTTAATCCATTGGGTACCAATGACGTATATTGCCCGTTATCAATTTACGGTCACGCTAAGATCGTCGTAAGTTTTGAATGAAAAAATATTCCCGATATCGATTAATTTGGCATTTTATATTATATCGATGGTCCGTTAAAAAATATCATGTTCGACTTTGAAGCTCGTCGACTCTCTCAAAATCGATTGTTGTTTACCATTTCATCTGTTGATTGTTTTGATTAGTTGCCGACTGTAATGGTTGCGGTGAAATACGCCGTCCTTTTCCGAGAGATTTAATAACTGTATGGACAACATACTCAATGAAAATAAAAATGAAGTGAGTTGTGGTAACTTTGTTGACGAAATTTTGAGTTAAAATGGTGATAAAGAAGTCGAAGAAAATTATGTGATAAGGCCTAACCTTCAAACTTGGAGTGGCCAGTTAAAGCTAATGATCCATATCATTTTATTTTTAGTGGTAGACGCGTTTAGCAAATCCAAGTTTTATAATTCCCCAACATTGCGATTGCGTCCACAAAATAATTAAAATTTAAAATTTATCAAGTGCAAATCTTGAGAAATATGTAGCCTACACCAAAATCATGGAATGCTCAGTAATTTCGTTAAACCTATAAACATTTTTATGTTATTCTAAGGGTTTATCTATGAGTTTCTTATGGTTTTGAGGTACCGCATCTCAGGCCATTAAAATAATATTTAAAAGTAAGAAAATACGCTATTTGAATCTGCTTACGTACACTAAGGCTTTTATTTAAACCTTAACTGTTTAGGTATCAAATTTCAGATCACTATTGGTAGTTAAGAAGATGATAATAAATAACAACAATTAATAAAAACTAATCGTTATTAATGAGTCTAGAAGGCCACATTTTATATACTGTAGAAAATAAAGTACACGGGGGCTAATATAAACCCCTGTAGAAGACCCCTGTAGAAATATTCAAATGTATGTAGTTGTTTTTACAGAGGCCAAGATGAATAATACTAAGCTAAGTCAAGTGCAATATGGGAAAATAGATCTGTGTTGAGGTAAAGAGAATACTCAATGTGTGAAAACCAACGGCCCATTAGCTCAGTTGGTTAGAGCGTCGTGCTAATAACGCGAAGGTCGCGGGTTCGATCCCCTCATAGACCACTAACATTTTTGACAACTCTGTAACAATTGAACATCTGATGTGAGCAGTTCATACTTATAATACTATACTTATATTTTTTTTAAATTTTATTTTCACCGATCCAATATTTGTAAGAAAAAATTATTTACAATACAGAGTTAAAAATGTTAATCTATTTTATAACTAAAAGGCGGCTGTTGATTTGTACATACAAAACTACATAATGGTAGAAAGTTTTTGTTAATATAAGGAGTTATTAATAATATCTATCATTATCTAGTATTTCAGCATCTTTCCTGAGAATATACCATTTATAATTTTATAAATTTATCATGTATAATTATTTTAAGTATTAACGTGAAGAATTTATACATATACGTAATACATTAACATTTTTATATTAGAACATTAACTACTAAATTTTATGGAAATAATTTATTTGTACCGCAATAGATTGTAAATAGTGGATCAATAGCTCGGAGACAGAAGAGACATAAAGCTTCGCTTGCCAGAACCAAGAGAGAATACTTCAAACGGCAGCTAAGCGTAGCTGTTACGTAAGTATTAGTGCGCCCACTCTGTTAGAAAAAACGCAACCATTCTTGTTTTTCCTCTCCCAACTTTGCTGGCCGTAATAATTTACATATTTCTGTCAAAAAATGAGAATTTAGTAATAAAACATTGTACAGACTGTTTTAAACGTGTTCTAAACATGTATAAATTTAATTCATGCAGGACAAGAAATGTGCGGTATAAACTCGAGCTTCTTAAAAAAATCAACACATATAATTATAATTATGAGCCTATATAGTATAGCATTTTTAAATTGAGAGACGTGAAAGGTTGATATTTCTAAGAAAAGCGGATATCTCCATAAGTTATTTTCATTCATCTAAGCGTAACTCTGTGATAATAATAAAAACTCTGACCTAAGTTTCATAAAACGGCTCCATGTTTGACTCAAATTAAAAGTAGCATATTTGGCTCTTTTGACCCAAATTGGATTACAAACAGTCTTAAACCGTTTTATAATGATACAAACACTTCCTTAAATCCAAAAATGCCCTAAAACATATTCGACGAAAGATGTTTAACATTGAAAATCGAACTTCAGACCCGTGGCTAACATGTACTCTCACAATCAACTTGATGCATCCTATATGAAGCGTAGACGCGTGTAAATCCGCATTGACACTTTTACAATGAAATCAGTTTTCAGTTAAATTATATTTATGTCAATACACTGTGTGGAGCCTACATTAAAGAATACTGTATATTTTATTGCCCTAATGAGTTCATTATGATTTAATTGCATTCTACGTCATTACATTTAGGAAGAAAAGAAAGACACGATTTTCACTTCATTGAATTATATTACAAACGCACGTTGACAAACGGGAAATTTAATTTTTAGATCCGTTTACTAAACACAATTGAAATCGTGTAGTTCTATCCAAATGTTTTAAATTTACCTTCTTTAAATTATAGTAATTTATGCTTAGATACATCATAAGACATTGACATAATTAAAGTCTCATATTAATTAAGTATTGAATTCGTATAAATTTTCAAGTGATTTTAAACCGACAAAGGAATATCAGAATACCTGATAGAAAGTAACGAAGTCTACCAACCGATCCAACGAAGTAACTTTATCACATAATGTGTTACTAAGTTACATAAATAATAATGTTTCGTGTACGATTGTTCTCTGTCGTACAAATTGGTTTATTCTGAGATTTTCTCGCTGCCATCATGTTTATTCATAAGAGAAATGTACCAGAGATATTTTTGGACCAAGGTGACCCGTGTTCATATGTTAAGCTTTTAGAATTTTTTAAAAAGAGATAATTAACTCAGTATGTTGTAAAACGTCAGCACACACTCACTGTATTTGAGTGCGTCAATGATCAACTAAAGTTTACAAAATCTGTTTCATTTTTAGTTTCAGACTATTCTGAAATGGAATACGTAAAATCACAACTGTCTCCATTAGTTTAAGTACGTAAAATTTAATGGATCTTAAAAAGAAAATCACATTACTCAAATCTCCCGAGCACATTGCTTATGAGGTTACTACTCACCGTTTAAACCATCTATTGGACAATCAATAAAAATATGCGATATGTACGAAATTCATCTATAAAAACAATCTTGCCATTATTCTTTACCGGAATAAGACAAGAATTAAAAAGTGCGGTTTTGAGAAAGAAATCTTTGGGCGAGAGGAAGATTTAATTTAACGAACTTTTAATCTGAGGGTGTGCCGTACATCCTCCCTCTTGAAATAAAATCCCACCTAATCAGCTTTAGCTGCAGCCGTCATTGATGGGAGGGGGAGGGTTTCAGTTGGAATCACAATAAATGATGAAATACATAAATACATGGCAAGGAAAGAAAGTTAGGTACACCTTCTGTATATAGGCGTGACGAGTTTTGACCTGATGCAGATTATGACAAGTATGAGGAAATTCGATTGTGTAACTGTGTAACTCATTTATTATTTCATGAATAATGCAAGATGTAACGGACTTTTAAGTTTGAAGCGTACTTCAAAAATAAAATATTTTATCTTAGACGCCATGAAACAAATCAGAAATAACGAATTTAAAGGATTAATTTGGTATAAAATACTAAAACTGTGTAAGCAACGTTATAGGTTGCTTAAATACAATTTATCATGTAAGTCTAATTTGCAAGGTAGGAGTGCGATAAACCAAGTATTACGAAGTAGGCTTCGCCGAGGTTGTATCAACAATTTCAAGTTTATAGCTTGTCATTAGGTTATTATGACAAATACAAATGTCATATAATTGTAATGAGGTGTTCACAGATTTATTAATTACGCAAATTTCTCGCTTAGACCATAGTAAACACCAATGTAAATATGTTCGCTGACGCTCAGCCAAATCCTATAACAGATGCACCATCACCGAACTCGATGATGCCTTTATAGAAATGAAACTTCTTGTAAAATTTGAACCATTTTTGTCAATTTATCTTTCGAGATATTGTGTGGGCAGACACAGAATGTCTGACTATTTTAATTAAATTTTTTATTACCAAATATAATTTAAATTTCAATAAATTCAAAATGAAAAATATAAAACCAAAAACTGGCATTGCTGCAAAAACATTCAGTATAGAATAAATTACGAATAGAGTGTATTATAGAAATATACTTTAAAGTTTTAGCACTTATATTATAGTTTATTTAAGCTTATGTAAAAAATTGACATAGATGTAAATTAAAGGCTTACGAGTTAATTTGAATTATTTCATGAAGTATTTTACTCCAAAGAACGGATCGGAGCGAGTTGGTTAGTTAAATTTCCCGACTGTTGATTATCGTGAAATATTGTCTCCATTATTATTCGCAGTAAACGAAGGTTCCACCCCAAACATAACGAGGGAGAGGGTTGGGCGGTTTTCGAATGAAAGGGAATTGTGTGGAGTCGATAATTGAGTTTGGGCCAGCGAGAGAGTCCTCTACTTGAATAATAACGGGCCTTTGAAACAATCGCTTATTCTGCAGAGATATTGTCCAATACAGCCCAGGATGGCTGGTTATTGTATAGTCTTTATAATGACACCGATGATCGGCCTACATCTGCCCTTACCCTTGCTGTTTGTGCATCAGTATAATATAAACTATTCCATTTTGTTTCTATTTGTTTGTGTTCTTAGGAAAATATATTTTTCGCCTCTGTAGGAAATTAATCATATATTTTTAATAGCAAATTAGTTTTGAGTAATTCAGAATCATTCGTGGCCATTGAAAAATCACCCAAAAAGTTTAAGCGGAATTCATACTTAAATGGGCAATTTATGTCAAATTCTAAAATCTGACTGTTCACTACGAACAAGCTATTTGTGACGATTGGATTGTTGGATTGGTCAGAGTCCATTATTGACGATGATCAATTTAAAAGATTAACAAAATTTCGGGTATTGCAATAATGGGAGAAACCCCTATTTTAAGATTTGGATGTAGTTTTAAGGTAAGTGGGAAAATTCGGTTTACACCCCTATAAAAGTCAAACGGTGCAAGCAATCATAAACGTCTGTTATGAGGTGTCTCTAAGTGCAGATACAACTCTTAAGAGCTATGGTATGAGCGGCGGCCATATTACAAGCCGAAATCTTGGATTTGGGTAGAATTTTCCAAATGGGAAGGGGTCACGTGACACATAATTTTGAACTGTCTCATTCTCAGTAAAAACATATAAAGCCTATTTAAGATATCTTTATTTTTGTTCAAGAGTCTTAATTTTTATGTAGTGTAAAGAGTACCGGTTAAAGTTTAATAAATCAACTTAAAACTGAACTAATACTGGTATTCCTAAGAATAAAGCAGCTCAAAATGAGGTGCCTGATTACTCCATACCAATTTGATCATTTGAAAAATTCTACCTACATCCAAGGTGTTGGATGTCGAGATAGTCATCGATGTCATCATAGATTCTAAAAATTGCCCAAACACATTCAAACACCCATACGAGATTTAATTGTAGTACGGTTTTAATTGTATAGGGGTGTATCCAGACTTTTGCCTCATCCTGTATATTCTGTACTGGCTCATAAAAAGTATGCTTTAGGGCAGAGCGTTATTATGTTTCCGTTTACATTATTTAGAGCATTTTTATTGGTGGCAATTTTAAGATTCATAACACTTCTCTCCAATATATCTACGATTTCCCGGAAGTGGTAACAATTGAGGTAAATATTAGGCGACAAGAGAGGTGGTATTAAATTACTACGGCGCTGATGGGATACTGTTACTGTCTGGGGAATGTATAATGGGAGGTAACTATGGAAGTAAAACAGAACCAGTCAGAAACAAATGATTTAGTACACAGAGTTTGCTTCTGAACATTATAACCTCATCGGATGTGCAGGCACGTCCAGAAAATCCCACGTCTTCTCACTCAATTTGCGCAACTTTAACGATAACGCAATAGTTCGTGTACATGAATAAAGAGGAAACGAAGAACCTATTGACAGAACAGAATGTAGTGTTGGTTAAAATTTAATTAATTTAAATTTTTAGCTCTTGAAAATAATCGTCTAAGTAGCTTTTGCTCTATGCAAGTATATATTTTTGACTTACAAAATTAACTGGGAACATACTTTGTGAATGTACTCTATTATAATTTCATCTGTGGTCTTTTTGGTTTAAAATGGAGATTTAAATGCAATACATTTAATTAAGAGTTGGTTTGAGGATAATGTGTATTTTAAAGCTACTTACTACCCCACACTTGATTGGAAAAACATTCTGATAAACACAGTTTAAAATTCCTGCTATAACAGTGTCAATACCTAAGATTTATCATTTAGTGTCACTTAAACAGTATAGTCTAACCCTTTGTGTGTTTTCCTCGCTCGTTTCTAGAAGTAACATGGATAAATTAATCCGAACCTCCAACATATTTTGGGTTTTAGGAAAATTAGTTATAAGCTACACATCGACATTTGATATGCATACATATATGAACTTATTTTACAACATTTATTTTTGTGCACGTGTATATCGTGCAACTGGGTATTATTATTTATCTGTGAGTAATTTGCATTCTCAATATGTATTTACTCAGTTGATCAAAACTAACTTTGGTAGATATTTCATGCTTTTATTATAACTGTACAAATTGAATACAAGATGTTTAAAGGAAGCCCTAAAATACGAAATTAGCTTGGCGTATTAAATTACTAATTAGCAGAGCTCTTTTGGCGGTCTCTTGTCAAAAGACATTCAAGAGTATCAATTTGCTTCCATTGAGAAACTGTTTATGTAACCTCTTCATGTCTCCCTTAATTTTCCTCCTAATGAGTAATTTTATCGACTATCTAAGGCAGTTTTTACATTTGTGACAATTAGTTTTCATTGTTTGGCAACATATTATTAGTATTTCAACATTTTCCTCCAAGAAAAGATAATATTAGGATTTATCGAATATATTGGATGAATGTCACACACGAGTAACATGACGTGATTTTCCAGAATGACCGAAGGGCCACAAACCAGAGCTACTATCTAGGTTATTATTGTTATTGTTGAGGGGAACTGTCTTATTAAATTCCACTGTTTATTAAAAAAAAGATGTACTATTGATAGGCATTGTTTAGTTTTATTTCAAGGTTACAAATTTAAAAATCAACTTACGATCATTTGTTTAGTCTATTCATTTTTATTTGTAATCTAAACAAGAGAATATAGAAATTTAGCGTGTTTTATATTATATTTAATTATAATAGATGATGTTTGTATACCTAGCCTGATATTAAATTGATTTAAAAACCACACTTTATTATTCTAGTTAAATATTACATTAAGGATGTTTTGGCTTTACAAGCATCGTCATGGAACTTGTTGGAACCTCTATATAAATGAAGCCTCATGCAAAAATATTGTCTATAGGTCACTTCTTTCTCGACATATCGTGCACACAGACAGACATACAGTAATTTAAATTCTCGAGGGATATGCTTCGATAATGCTCAGCAATAACAATTTCCTTTTATTTTCCGTGACAACATATTTAAATGTAAATATTTTTCTTATTTTAAGTAGAAAAGCACACGATTTGGCTGAGGGTTAGTGGACATTTTTACATCAGTCTTACCGGGAGCTATAATGTCAATGAAAAAATTACAGAGTAAATATATTTGTAAAAATCATAATAAGATCATATGACGTTTCAATGCTTGACCTAGTAATACATGTAGGTATAAACTTGTCATTTTGTATGCAGCCTCAACGTGGTCTGTTACGAAGCACGTGGTGCGGTGTACTACTACTATGTTTATTTTACAAAGTTCTTGCGTATATTCTATAAGACAAAAACGTTGGAAAGATGAGTGTAACTTTATCTGACAAACAACAGTCACTTACAATATCTGTTATGTTACTCTATGCAAAGACCTCCAGAGATATGGACCAAGCTACTAGTACAGTGTCAGAACAATATCCACGTTGAAGTGAATTAGATCCTATCTTATTATACTCGTACATCAGTCACCGTTTGTTGTAGTTTGATTTATTTATTCCAACGTTTTATAATACTTTCCTTACCTTTATATTACTCAGTTAAGAATTATTGTTTCATATTTATTCAGATCATAAGTTATGTTGATACAGTGTGCTCTTTATGTTGAAGGCAAAATTGAGAAAGATAATATCCCACGAGTAAACGTAGCTTATGATTATATTTAAGGGCTAAAATACTATTATAATACAATATTTGTGGCTTCTACAATATTTAAAAAATCAAACCAGATCAGCCACTTCACATTTTAGCAAGCTTAATGTTTTTATATTTTCTTAGTGTACAGAAAATAAATAAATAAAAATGTAACGAGGAATAATATTTGGAACATAAGAAAATACATAGATTCTCAAAACCTGACAACTTGACCTTGGGCAACAGAAAAGATCCAACCATATAACATACTTGTATTATTCATATTTATTATTTTCGTTTTTGTAAATAATAATAATTTATTTTATGATCATATTTTGATAACAAATTATGGTTTGTTAATCAACACATTTATTACAAAACACATTTTTATACAAAAACTCTGATTCTCTCAAATATCAACCAAGAAAACAGTTAATTTGATTGTCTTAAAAACGGCAAAGCTACAAATCAGTGATCCTTATAATAATAAGTGAATAGAACACAAACAGCCAGGCGCCAAGCCAAAACCAAGACGACATCAGGACTTCCACCCTTTTTTGTAAGGTTTTTCTCAATGGCGGAATTTCAACTAGTTGTACTAAGCGTTTTTTAGGGAAAACAGTCCAACACCTTATGAAACCTGATGATATCTGATTAAGTTATTTCCATAAGTAGCAAGTACATTTTAGGTGTTGAGCACTTCTAATGGCGGAATTTAAAAAATATTACTTAGAGAGATTTTTATTTAGAAAAAGATTATTAAATTTATACTATGGACAAGTGTTTTTCATAAGATTTGCTTTGGAATTCTGTATAGTTTGCTAAAATAATGTATTCGAATTGTTTGCGTTTCGAAATAGTTTTTAATTTACATTTTTTTTCACAGTTTCTTATACATACGTGACTTGTCATTTTGGCTATATGAGATAGACATAGGCACTGCTTTAAATTTACAGAACTATGAACTTCACAATTACGTATAAATAATAATTAGTATACGTATATCAACAACATATATTTACGTATATCAACATATACAACTCGTCTTCGAAACAAACCGAAAAAAGAAGTAGGTATCAAATAATTTATAAGATACTGAACTATCCACTACACAAATAATCTGTATATTCGAATACTCATGGAATTATAAATACATCGAATGAATGAAACACAAAACTCCGGTACTCAGAGCCGCTGCAAAGGTAAAAGAAGGTAAAAGGATCAAGCGAGCCGAGCGTAACGTGAACGGAAAATGATCAAAGTGAGATTTATTTATTAGGCTTACATCAATGTTTCGGCGTGTCTTTGTAATTCGAAGCGCGGCGAAAACGATATTTTTATGTTAAGACAGAGGTAGAAGAAGAGTAAATAATTATTCCAAGCTGTCATGTTTATTACTGAACATTTACAACTGATGTCTTGCATGTTGAAACTTGTCGCGGAATATTGGTCAGAGGTTCATGCCTGTTCATGCCTGAGAGTAATAATTATATTCTCTACCAGACTACACTTCCGCTCCACTGATAGAAGAGAGTAAATTGTACGTGTGCGCCCATCATTGGATCGTTTGTGACGACTATATCTATGTTTAGCCTTTTCAACATAACTCGATATAACGATGCTTACAGTTTTGACAAGGCAGGAGCAAGTGTTACATAAAGGGCTTTGCTGAGATTGCAACCAAAGTTTCAAGTTTATAACATTTTTCTAGTAGGGTACATGCAATATTCTCGTTGCCATCTTGGTTACCCAAAAGAACAGAGTAAAGATGTTCGATAACGCTTAGACAAATAACTAAATTCAATGTTTTGCATATAGATGTGAAGTTTTTTGAAAATTTTAATTGTTTTAATCAGTTCGTTTAAAGATATCGAGCGGACAGACAGACTGAAATGAAGTTTTCTATCCTCACAAGTGACGAGCTTCACTAACGCTCAGGTAACAATTGGTGATATTGTTATATATAAAAAAAACTAACTAAACTTAAGTTATTAGTTTTGTTTTGTAAAAGTTATAATTTACAGGAAGTATGCTGCATAGATAAAGAAGGGTACGTGCACTTACTTTTACATCTACCTTCTAAAGTAACCCCGTTACTTCTGGAATTTTGGGTTTGAAAGGTATCTAATTCGGACTAAGTTCAACCGAAGTATTAAAATTTGTTGTTTCTTAAGTAAAAGGAATTAAACTGACTTTAATTCTACCAGGCTGTCACAAATATACTTAGCTGATTTTGGTGTCCGGTTTAAACATTCATATCAGTATCATGTTACAACTGGTACATAAGTACTTATTGCCAATTAATACCGAAGTATTACAATCACTACCAATAAGGGACATGGATTCATATCGCACTCTTGCGGGATTTGGAGTTGATAATTATCAACTAGTGCTAAAATTATGGTGTATTACAGGAACAAAGAACGAATAATATATTTCTATCAATACGTACACACCTTCAATTGAAATATTTAAAGTATCATTCAGAAATTATAGCTGCAACTTACGCAATATCTTGTATTTATATATGTTATTACTACTAAAATATAAACATAATTCAAATCAGGTAAAAAGTTTTAGAGTGTGTAATTCCAACAATCCATTAAAATAGTATATGTTGACAAAGTAAGTATATTGGTTTGAAGATAAGCGTTCTCATACAACTTGGATTAGCTTAGGAAGTAAATAACTCATACGGACGAGGTGTGGTGAGGTCCGCGGAGTTATTTCAGTTAGTTCTGAGGTCTGACGCTAGGGCTGCGCCACGTATCTTTGATTGTTACCGTTCACATATTTGCTACTGACTTCTCACTCCACAGATTGCACTGCGAGCGCTCATTTTTGCCTTGTCTCAATTTATAACGTTGGATAAGTTATTACTTGTGCGTCTAGTGCAATCAAAGCTCATAGTCTAGAAATATTAACATTATTGTGTATTCAATATTGATTAAATTAACGCAAAATTGTTTCGTTTATATAAAACACAGGGAACATATGCAGTACAGGTCACTTAAACAACTTATTATAGTTATATATAAGACAATCATCAATAATTTATTTAATCCATTCATACTTTACAAATAAATAATAAAACTCAGAAACGCTAAGACGGAAAGATAAATTATTACTGTAACTTCTGTAAACGATTTATAATTTCATCATGATTAGAAACGTTAAGCATAAGATGGTTAAAGGGAAGCTTGAATGATGCAATTAGCTTCGGGTATTTAATTACTAATTAGCAAAGCTCTTTTGGCGGTCCTCTTCAAATGACATTCAACATCGACATTGTGCTCTTTGAAATGTATTTTGAGCTTTCAATGAGAAATTGTTTAACAAATCTCTTCAGGCCTCTTTATGTTTCGTCATAACGTTTACTCATAAAATTGTTTGTGATGTGTTTTCAATAGGCACTTTTACTCCAACAAAAGTTATATTATGGTTTTATTTAGTCTGCCCGACAATAGAGTGTAATCATGGTAAAGCCTCAGAGCGCCACAACTCGGTGGCAGTGCCTGGGTTATTGCTAAGAGGATCTTTGTTATTAAACTGTCCAGTTTAATAAAAATAGTAATAAGCTACCATTTTTAAGTTTGATGACAAAATCAAACAGATGCTAAAAATTTTTCAGTATCAGTTATCTTTCAGTTTTTACTGTTTCATGAAATGTAAATTCGAAAATTATTACCTTTTGTGTGATATAGTAATACAGTTTTGTATTATTGGTATGGCTTCATAACAATTATAAAAGCATTTGCTGCTTTATAAGTAAAAATGGCAATGTAAAATGATGTGCTTGTTCATTGTTCTTGTAACGTATTGTATATATATATATATATATATATATATATATATATAGAATGGTGTTGTAACAAGTACAGTAATCATTGCACAATAGTTAATAGCAACTAACATTTTCTGGGAAAGATAAGAGTAACTATTTGATCACTTAAAATCTTCTTCATGTTAGACAAATACAAAGATTTAAAGATTGAGGAAGACAAACTACTGGTGCAATGGCAGGACAAAATCCATTTTGAAATAAATTAGATCCTCTATTTTACACACTAGTCACTCTCAGCTGTAGGGTAATTTATTTTAGTGCACAGAATATATTCTTCATTTAAGTTAAAGTTTGTTATATATTTTTGGCCTTGTATAATTAATCAAATTAAATATGGTTTCATATTAATTTATATCCATGTTTTATTCTAGTCCAATATAATGGACCCAAGTTAAAAGACGCACTTGAGATTCGACAGTACAATGTAACTCAGAAGCTAAACTAAAATAGTAATATTTTATCATAATAAATTATTGTAGAACACAATTTCCAGAAAAAATTTAGACTGCCCTTATTATTTTCGTTATTTGATTTATTGCATTTGCTCAAAGTTAAAGTATATCTAACATATGTAAGAATATTATTAGGTTAAGTTTAAACAATAGTAGCTCTAGTAATAGCTTTCGATAGCTATATTTATATTTATCAAGATTTTAATTATTACTATTTGTAAGCGAATGTTCAGCTCAGCCCCATTTCATCGTTCGCTTAGTTTGATGATGTCAGTCTATTGGATTTGGTTGAGCGTTAGCGAACATGGGAGTTTCGGGTAACAGTTATGGCTACGAAAGAATCACACAATTTGTAAAAAAAGATTTGTGATTAGTAACATAATGTCCTATAAGACCTATAAGAATGAAATACGATATAAACAGGAAATTTTATATGCAACTTCAGCAAAACCTGTTACTCTACATGTCGTGTGGCGTATCCCTACCTTGTATTATATTGCAGAGTATGAAATGCAAAATTATTGTTCTTCTAGTGGTGTAGGGAGATCTGTTATGCGGTATCTAGTAATTATGACCTGATTTTTGTTGTAAAACGAAAATTGTCTTTTTGAAATAAAATATTTGAATTTTAAACTTGAAATCAATTACTTTTAATATACTCTATGACTGTACTTTATACAACTCATAAATGATTCACGATTTTGATTTTTTTGTCACGAGATCGTCTTCAAACCAAGTTGGGGAACTTCAAATTATTTATGCAGGTACTTAGCTTCTCAAAGAAACCAATAATCATTGTTTAGATTTGTAATTCTTCTATGCTTATATCAAACGAGAAAAAATAACAGTTGTGGCGCACGAAGTATGCTATAGAGGGAAAATAAGGTAAAAGGAGTAAAAGAGGAGCGTGTAATATAGACGCAAAATGATCAAAGTGAGATTTCGTTTATTAGGTTTACAGCATGTTACGGCCTGTTTGTAATCAAAGCACGGCGTAAAAACAATATTTTTTAGGGCCAGGAATGAAAATTCTTCATAATAATAATTGTGATGGTTGTAAAGAGTAGCTTGCATGTCATTAAAAGTTTATGATTAGGTTAAAATACGATGTCAGAGCATCTCCTTAAACTCATTATTGACATTGTAATATAATGTAGAGTAATAAAATTTTTATCGTGCTTAAAATAAATATTCACTAAAGTTAACACTAAATTTATACGATGTTTTATTAAACAAACTAACCTTCTTTAGGTAACTACAACTAAATATTGTGTTGGTTATAATAAAAATTACTCTCGATTGTCCTTATATATCTTAAGCCGTGAATGTTCACATTCTGTGAAATAATTATTTATTTGAAAGACAGAGTCCGAATAAAAGCAAATTCTAACATATTTCAGTCATTTACTGAAAACAACAATCAGAGAACAATATTCACCTATTGAACAGTCCAGAGTAATTTTAGCTAAAACAACGGTATAATACAGTTGACTGGTTTCATTCATTTACCCACCGAATAAAACAACTGATAGAACTAAATCAATCAACTGAAACTGCTTCCGCTCATATCCCAAAGCATCAAATGAAAAAAATCAACCGATGGAAAGAACTCTAACCAGTCAAATCCGCTTGTTTAAACAATCGAATGAATGAATTGTTTACAATCGGTTATTTCTATTATTAGGTACGAGTACCGGTACGGAATAACGTATTAATTTGATTCTTAAGGTTGAACTGTTGTGTAGCCAGAAAGGTTAAAAAAATAATCGTAATATATTTGTTTTTCTTGTTAATTTAAAGTCTTTTCAGAAGTTGAATCCATAATTTACCAGAAGAGATGGTAATTTAAGTTATTATCAGGTGATATTACCTTGAAAAAAGCAAGTAGGAAACTGTACTGGCGGGAGTTATATTGTCAAATGAGCTGGAACACGGGAACTGGAGCAGGGTTGGCCAGAAACAAACACGGTTTAGTACACAGAGTTTGCTGGTGAACATTATAACCTCATCAGATGTGCAGACACGTTTAACAGATCCTGCGGCACTCTCCTGCCCTCATCTGCTCACTCAATTTGCGTTGCTTTCACAGTTTCCGTATCCTGATGTTTATCTATTGCAATTGAATAATTAAGAACGCAAACTCTACTGGCGGGAGTTAACTGTTAAATGAGCTGGAACACTGAAACTGGAGGAGGGTTGGACAGAAACAAACAAGGTACAGTACACACAGTTTGCTGCTGAACATTATAACCTCATCAGATGTGCAGACACGTTTAACAGATCCTGCGGCACTCTCCTGTCGTCATCTGCTCACTCAATTTGCGTTGCTTTCACAGTTTCCGTATCCTGATGTTTATCTATTGCAATTGAATAATTAAGAACGCAAACTGTACTGGCGGGAGTTAACTGTTAAATGAGCTGGAACACTGAAACTGGAGGAGGGTTGGCCAGAAACAAACAAGGTACAGTACACACAGTTTGCTGCTGAACATTATAACCTCATCAGATGTGCAGACACGTTTAACAGATCCTGCGGCACTCTCCTGTCGTCATCTGCTCACTCAATTTGCGTTGCTTTCACAGTTTCCGTATCCTGATGTTTATCTATTGCAATTGAATAATTAAGAACGCAAACTCTACTGGCGGGAGTTAACTGTTAAATGAGCTGGAACACTGAAACTGGAGGAGGGTTGGACAGAAACAAACAAGGTACAGTACACACAGTTTGCTGCTGAACATTATAACCTCATCAGATGTGCAGACACGTTTAACAGATCCTGCGGCACTCTCCTGCCCTCATCTGCTCACTCAATTTGCGTTGCTTTCACAGTTTCCGTATCCTGATGTTTATCTATTGCAATTGAATAATTAAGAACGCAAACTGTACTGGCGGGAGTTAACTGTTAAATGAGCTGGAACACTGAAACTGGAGGAGGGTTGGCCAGAAACAAACAAGGTACAGTACACACAGTTTGCTGCTGAACATTATAACCTCATCAGATGTGCAGACACGTTTAACAGATCCTGCGGCGCTCTCCTGTCGTCATCTGCTCACTCAATTTGCGTTGCTTTCACAGTTTCCGTATCCTGATGTTTATCTATTGCAATTGAATAATTAAGAACGCAAACTGTACTGGCGGGAGTTAACTGTTAAATGAGCTGGAACACTGAAACTGGAGGAGGGTTGGACCGAAACAAACACGGTTTAGTACACAGAGTTTGCTGCTGAACATTATAACCTCATCAGATGTGCAGACACGTTTAAAAGATCCTGCGGCACTCTCCTGTCGTCATCTGCTCACTCAATTTGCGTTGCTTTCACAGTCTATGTATCCTGATGTTCATCTTTTACAATTGAATAATTAGGAACGGAAGTAGTATTTCATGTAAGATAGTAAGTGCATATAATTCTAAGGAAAATGTTGACAGAATGAAATACTCTGATGATGTTTCAAGTATAAATTAATTGAGCATATTATCGTTTAACCAGGCATTTCCTATACCAAATAACTGTAAAAGCTTCTCTTAGACTGATATAAATTGGGCTCAAAATGTAATGGTTTAAACACTTATACTCATCCTTTCAATTTCCTATCAATACGGATTTTCAAGTTCATATTTTATTACTTTTACATTGAATGAAAGATGGCTTTATTCTAACCGTGACTTGATTATTACGTTTTACCTATTTTAATCCAATTTTGTGGAATTATATTCTATTGTGTATAACATAATTATCGATATTAAATTTAACAATTTGTTTATATTCTGTTCTGCGTATAGTACGTTAATCTATATATAAAGAAGAATTAAATTATTTTGAAGTAGAACAAATCAATAATGCAATAACCACTATTTTTAATATATGCCCATATAGTTAAATGAAATGAAATGAAATGAAAATTTGTTTATTTAAACAGGCAAAGTTAGGGCCTCATGGCCCTTTCTTACACTTAACCTGTCAAACACTGTGTCTGTCTGTTATAGTTAGATGGTCAACTTGGAAACGAAAGAAAATAAACATATAAATAAGGGAATGGAAACTGGATAGATAGGAAAATAGCATGCAAAGATTGTATGGCCGGGAAAAGAAACTATAGGTAGTTCTTATAGTTAATTATATTTTACATTTGTGAGTTCAAGAGTTATTGGACATGCAATGAATAAATGAGAAATTTATTTATGACATTCAATTTGTTAAGTATGAGATTTACCAAACAAATTAAATGCAAAGGATTTCATGAGAAGCACTGCAGAAGGTAATATGAAAGATGTATGACAGTTAATTTACATTTAAATTGAATTATTACCGTAAATTATTGTTTGGAAAACATCTTGAATATATTTCCTTCCCAGCTCGTATATTTATAAATTATTAAAATAATCCCAGATATTATTAACCCTGGTAAATGACTAATAATCTTTTAATGATTAGAAACGTTGCTGATAAGATGTGTAAAGGAAAGCTTCAATGACGTAATTAGCTTCGGGTATTTAATTACTAATTAGCAAAGCACTTTTGGTGGTCCTCTTCAAACGACATTCAACAGCGACATGGGGCTCCTTGAAATGTATTCAGAGCTTTCAATTATAAATTGTTTAAATAAACTCTTCAATTCTTTATGTTTCATTATAACGTTTACTTAATCAATTTTGTAAAGGAGTTTCTGTATTCGTGAGTTTGTTAAAATGTTTTCTGCTTTCGATTTTTTGTGAGAATTTCTTCAGAGTTTTTAGCAAACATTTTATGGGTTTTATGGTTCTATTTATCCACTCCACCTACATATTAATACTGGTAAATTCACGGAGCTTTAAAATGGATTGAAGCTATTTAGATTTGTATTGTTATTGTTGAGGGAACTTTTGTTATTTATTTCCCCATTTGTCAAAAACAACTTTTAGTAAATAACGGTTTGGGAGTTTCACTACAGTGCCCAAAAATACAGAAATAAAAAGCATGTAGTTTTGCTAAAATAATTTCATTTTTCATATGAGTAATGGTAATATCAAAACTTCAAAGTACTAGCATAAAGTCTAATTTAGGAACCGCTTTACAGACTTAATAGCGTGTTTTAATGTTTCGTAAATTTAGTAAAAATATAAAAATTTATTCCAATAACTAGCAATTTGATTTTTAACAGGACATAATTTAAAGTAACAGTTTGAGTTTTTAAAGGAGTACATCAAGAAACGTACTTTCCGTATGGGCTTTCCAGTATAGATTTTTAATACTGGTATTGAAATAATGAATATTAGTTTAAAATATCACAATACATTCTATAAGACAAAATAATATATCGCTTTGATTGATCACTTTAGTTTGGTTTATAACCATGTGCTATTTTCAATCTTCATTTACGAAAAACTTAGAAGGCATATCTTCAATCGATCTTGTCAGCAGCGCTCCTCGTACATTTCTGAAAGATCGTCTGCGATTTCTGATTCTTGGGGCGCACTCTTAAGAGTTAAAGTAACAAAGCAATATCCCAGCTCAACCAGATTAGATGTGGATAGTTTGTATTGAATGTTTGTATCCTGAATAGTGCTCGTGAGTAATAGGTACGTTACACCACGTGACGCATAACAGGATACACTGAGACAGTTGGAGTAATTCGAAAGCTATATCTCATTTTATTCAGGAGATTTCCTGCGGACAGATAGGCAGGGAGGCAATCATATAGAAAAGAAATTTTCATATCTCACGGCAGAAAAAAGAGGAAATGTATCATTGGTAGGCTTCAATGACGCTCAGCCATAATGTTAGTTGGACATGCACCTCCATAGTATCTGTTCTTGCATATGCGTGAATGAAGTTATATTCAAAATTCAGTGACTGCAGGTTTTATGACAGATACATACATTTAAATTTTTGTCATTTATTTAGTTTAAAGTGTTGTCAAATAATACAAATTCCGGTGAGCTAGAGGTACTACAATGCAAAAGTTCGCTGAATTAAATCTTGTGATCCAAATTTAACTTTGGCTTTCCACATTAGAATCTGATTGTACATATCATATGACTGTAATAAGCTTGTTTACAAATTTGTTTATTCTGCTGGTTTCTCGTTGCCCTCATGTTTACCCATAAAACCAATGTAAAAATATTAACTAACGCTCAGCCAAATCTCATTGGGGTGACATACGCCATCTTCGAACCTGATTTTGTCTATATATGAATGAAACGTAATAGAAAAGTTGAAGTTTATTGAAAGTACGCGTTTTTGAAATAAGGGAAGGACAGACAGGCAGACAGATTTGAACTTTTTCCAGCCCCTTGAGTTATAGATTTTGCCAATCTATATATATATATATATATATATATATATATATATATATATATATAAATGAATGTTTGAATGTATGTCCTTTATAGAATTAGAAACTATGTGACCGATCATTATCAAAATTTTTATGTATATGTATTTTTCCACGGAGAAGGTTTATATGCTATACCCATTGGTGTAACTCGCCACTAGGCGGCCCTGCAAAATATAAAAGTTATCGAAGCACCTGCACATTATAAACTGCAATTACAAGAGAGCTATGTATATTAAATAGCCAAAAAGTATTTAAAGGAGCTAAGTTTTTATATTTGTCTTTTAAATCAATTTCTTGTTGAACTTTAAGTTTGAGTGTTAGACCACTTTAATGTACGTGTACAATGGCTATAAACAAACACTTTTGACAGACTTTCATGACTTCCTTGGCAACAAGGTAAACTCTACATCAGCGTTGGAGATATAATTCACTTGAACCAGAAGAGCTCATATACGGCCAAAATTATATATATATATATATATATATATATATATATATACATGACGTAATGTTTTATATATATATATATATATATATATATATGTATATAAATATAAATTAAATAAGCACGACACATTTATTCTTTAAATTACCTCTAAAGCTATATATGTATATTTAATCTTTTATTTCAAGATGGTAGTTATTTCACGTTCAACGTTTGGTAACTACAGTATAACGTAATCTGTTATTTAGTAGAAAACTATCAGATGACTCAATTTATTTATTTGATTGGTATAATAACAATACTTAACTATCTTTGTGTATTGAAAGAAACGTAGGAATTATGAACTCTTTGTCTGGTTTAAACACAATGGTGGCTTTCCCCCAGATTAAAGCCACAGTTGGTCAAAGTCAACTTCTTGAATAAAGCTTGGTTTTTGGTGGGAATAAATTGTCAAAGTTGTTGGAAAGGACAGAAACCTCATTTCAATAATTGCTTCGCGACAAATCTTCACGCATAGGTACGGTTGATTTGATTAAATGTATTGTAAGCTTTCGCAGGAATCAAGTATTTCACGTTTACTTTACTACAATTGGTAAATAGGTCTTCTTTGCGTTTAATTTAAATAATTTATATGTAAACTAATGAGTAATCTTTAACTTATAATAATAAAATTTGATTACCTGTTCAGCTCTCAGGAAATTAATGGCTATTACAGTGATCCCGATGAGAAAACCTGAAATTAAAGCTGGTTAAGTTAAAAAAGTTAAGTTTGAATCTAAAATCCATCCTATGTAACAAAAATAAAAGACTTTGTTGTAGACAGGTATTCACTATAAATAGTGGGCGAGGTAACTTAAGTGAGCCTTCAATACAAAGTGGCTTATATGTGAGGAACAAAATATCTAAAAGAGGGCAGGGATGTTTACAGCAGCAGTAGTTCTTATATAGTTATTGAAAGGAAACAATATTCGTTCATTTATTATTGTTATGTTCTAAAAGGATACAACACGACGTTTCGAGAATCGGTATCTGTCCTCTTCTTCAGTTGGAAAAATCTTCTACATTAATATATCTAAGACGTATGAATCTTTTACATCTCATGAAGGACAAATTTTTCAAAACTTAGTGATCCTTCTAAGACATAACGATAACAAATATTCGAAATCCTGTTTTATTTTCAAATCGACCATCGTAAATAACTCATAATTAAGTAAGATTTATTATTACATCACTATGAAAGAAATTGGGTTTTTCAAAATTCAGCTGATATAATTTTAAAAGAGTTTTGAAATTTTGTTTTATCCCAAAAAGGAACTTAGTTGGCCTGCGTATTCCCATCTCGTGTAACATGAAATATAAACTTTGAGCAAATGGGGAAAACTTGGTATTTAAGTTTACGCAAAGTAGAGGATTAATACAGATGAGCGGTCTCTGCTACTTAGGGTGGGCTTAATGTTATTAGGCTCTACCATCTAATAACAAGAGTTTATGGTTGTGTAATTGTCGGAGATAATTTATTACATGATTTATAACAAAAATAAATGTTTCTAATATGTTTTTCACTTTAATATTAGAAACTCATTGGTTCTGTGTGAAATACTTCCTCCCAAACTGTGATAAGTCTAATCAATTATTTAACAAAACCTTGATTATTGGTTATAATTATACATGGAATATTGAAAAGAGTCCTACATAGTTTTAGAACTATAGCATGCAAAAATATCTGCAATGAGAAAATCGAAAATAACTTCGGTTCCTTTGTGTGCTTGTTTTTTTTTGAAATATTACATTCATATTATATTATTATCTTATTTGTACAAATGAGAAATGCTCATTTCAGATAGAAATTCCAATAGATATTGCTTAAACATGTTCCTAAAGATGAATTTTACTACCTGCTACAGTTCAAAATAAAAAAAAGTTGTCAGGATGACACTTTTAATCCCTTTTGCATCTCTCACCCTCACTTTCCCTTTTCAGTTCCCACACAGCATTGTTTTGTGTCCGGTCACGCAGTAATCTCTCACCCTCATTCTTCCTTGTCAGTTCCCACACATCATTGTTTTGTGTCCTGTCACGCTGTAATCTCTCACCCTCACTCTCCCTCTTCGATTTACAGAGATCATCGTTTTGTGCTATGAAAATTGGTAATCTCTCTACGCTTTAACTATAATTGAGGGTAATAAGTTTGGTACTTTAACAGGTAACACATTATATTTCATAAGTACATTCCATCTATCCGTCTTAAAAAAATATTAAGAAATTACAGAATAAATTTCATATATTATTGTTAAAGTACTGAAGAGAGGAAACTGCTTGGTATAACTAAAATGAGTTAGGATCGTATGAAAAATCTGCGATATTCATTTCTACCATATATCTCTGTTAATAGTACACGTTAATGTTATAATCACACATGACCTTTGTACGTATTTGCAATATTATATTATGTTATTGAACTGTCCCATGGCATTCACGGTAAGAATGAAGTGAACTTATGGTAATGTTTAGCCTATGGTTTACGGTGAGGTTGGGAATTCTAGGAACTATGACAGAACTAAAGTTCTAAAAACATCCTCGTCGAAAGAAACGACTTTGACATCTAATTCAGGAGGTACCGAGTTTGTTGTTAGGAAGGCACTCACAACAAATTTTATAAGATTTTTTTAACATGTTAGGTAAACTTATCCATAAATTGTCCGTAAATTGAGAGTTCCTTTGGATTAGTATACGAGTGTAAGTGGGACACAAAGAAGTAAAGTCTTTAAGTGGTATTAAGCCATGCTGTATAAGAGGGGTAACACGTCTGGAAATGAGACCAGTACAAAGTATATTACAACATAATATATTATAACATTATAAAAGTTATAAAAAGTAATACATTATAAAATTATCTTAACAACTGTTAAGATTGGAAACGAGGTACCTATCTGCCGAGACGCTTAAACTAAATCTCTAAAACCTTGTTCCATAAAAGCTTACGATGGACGGTAAGCACCGGATAGCCCGACCCTTAATGTCGGCAGCATCGGCACAGAGCTTACTATCCGGTATCTGTAGCTGAGTGTACTCTGTAATATCAGGGAGTAATCCTGCTGAGTTAATGATTGTGCACTCTATTCATAGAATTGCTCTAGTAGTATATTGAAATTTACATAATGAAAGTGATAATGAACTATTAATGTTCGGAATAGAAAACCCAACCTCAGGCATCAATATACTTTTAAGACATTACTAGCAGTTATCCGAGGCTTCATACGCAATTTAGTAGGCTTTGAAAGTTTGCGTGAGATTTTTATATGCTAGTATCAAAAGATTTCCTAATGGCAATTGATGCTTAATTAAGTTCACGTTAAACTCCTACCGCAATCACTACCAATGAGGTGTTTCACGTTTTCCTTTCCTCCTTTTGAATACCCTCTTCATATAATAAGGCTTAATTCAAGCTTGCTGTCGGAGACCATTTTCCTGACATCGAGTTCATTGACATTTGGCATGTGACTATTTTTAATTCTCTCCTTTCCTCTTCTGCAGGTAATGTGCTTTCTAGTTTCGTGAAGGACTGAGCCCAAGTATTCCAAGTTCCTGAACCTATCCATTTTAAATCACGTTAAATCTGCCGTGAGCAGTTATAAACCGGTTTTTATATTGTCCGTGGTTTAGTTTAAAAATTGGCCCACACCTTATTTGGTGAACACGGCACCCGATCTGAAAACTCCAATGAGCCCATACACAGCAGCCATATTATGTTGTTACCCTAATAAATTGATAAGCCTATAGATTTAATTGGAAATATTAAGTGTTACTAGTAACTGCTCATGTTTTAAACAAATAGTAATTTTTATAAAAGTAAAATAAACTTCAACACTGTAATGATTTGTTATCCAACTGTAACGCGACCGATTTGGGGATTAATTGGTATCCGCTGCCACCACCGGATGATTCCGGAAAAAGAAATAAAGTTTGTGCAACAACGTTTGAATTTTAAAAACACTGTTTATTAAAGATTAATTTATAGAAATCACACAATTTACATTGGTTAAAAAGGGGGAGAGCACTTCTGAATGAGATAAAGTATTGAATTACATTATTGAAAGAATTTAGAAAAGTTTTAAAATAGGGCAACAGAGAGTTACATGTCTACGAGTCTGAGGCCTGAACTAGACTAGCTTCCCAGCACACGCAGGTGCTGACTCTGCATTGTCAGCAGTCTTACTGCTGACCTCCTCAACAGTGCTGTACACTTTACAATTATTATGTCTTTAGTTAAATTTTACTAAATGAATGAAATTTTTATAAAACCAAATAAAGCATAATTTCTTGAATTATTGTTAATATTGGGTTCGGGTCGTTACATCACCCTCTCCTCTGGAAAAGATGTGTCATAGGATTAAAGTGATGGCACATCTTGAATCTATTACATTCGTATTTTAATGACTTATTTGTAACTTAAAAAATGTTTTTTTTTTCTTTGAAGTGTTCCCCAAATTATTAATACATATTTCTAATCTAAGTTTACATAATCATGATACTACTAAGATTTAGAATTATTACTAATATACAATATTTCTTTTCAGAGTCACAAGCCGGTCAGAGTCTTTTGATTTGTCACTTTAAAGATTTTAAAAATTTTCACATTTTTTTTCACTACTTAATCATGAGGGGGGGTCATCCGAACAAAGGAGGCTTCGTGGATGATCTCTGCTAATGGAGTTCCTTCCTCCACCCTCACCGTCAGTTGGCTCTGGTCTGGGCCGCTTGTGCTCCGAGTTTGTCTTTGCTGCCGACTGGTCGTGCAAAGGCGTCTTACTCTCCTATGACATATAAAAACTACGAGCAGTACACAATTTAAACTTACAACTACATATATGATAATGAAATTATGATTCTTATTTACATTAATGATGACAGGTTGGTTTACATTAGATCCTTGCAATAATGAATTTAGTCCTATTTCTATATGATCATCAATTAGATTCTTTTTTATATCTTTTAGCGTTTCAAAAGTTAAGTTATTGTTTAATAATATAAGAGCGGTTTCATTCGGCTGCAATATGTTTATTTTCGGTATATGAAGGTGCGTAATATTTCTTTTATAAACTATATTCCCTCTGATTCTTGAAAATATCTTACCACTTTTTCCAAAAATATCACACCTTGATATTTGTTTTATGATACCTGAGGTGTTAACAACAACTTCTAAATATTCTTTTACAATGTCTGTTTTAATTACAGATGTATCATCTTCAATATTTCTAAAACAATTTAATATTACTTTGTAAGGTTCTGCAACACTATAAATCCAGTCATTGCCATTTTGTAACCAAAACGGTGAGTTTACTTTTTCAGTTAGAACTCTGTTACACTTTTGAGTTACAGAACTTAATCCCATAAACAGTGAATAGATGCAACCATCGACTGTATGGTGTAGTACACTTATTGAATTTGGACAAATTTTAACATAACTGTGCCTACATTGAACATATTCATCTGAGGCGAGAGGTACATAGTACTGCCTATCTTTAGATATCAACAAGTAATCGTGTTCAATTTTCCACACTAACCAATGTCGTAACCTAGGTTGATAAAGTGGTATCACTTCTATTTTATAGGTTTCAAATTGTCTATCAATTGAGCTTAATGGTACTGTAACAATCAATCTTATGCTAGCTGGATTAGCTAATGCTTGCGCTGTACAAAGATCATAATACAAAAATATATCTTCATCATTTACAGGAACAATTAGTTTCAAATGAGATGGTATACTCTTTTCAATTTTATTCAAAACTTTTGTAAAATCATGTGGATTTAGTAATTTACTGCTTATCTTACCAGAGTATATAAGTTCTAATGCTTGCCTAAACTCTACTACTCTTAACTTAGCTTCATCAACAGTTTGACCTAAATGTCTTAACATTGTTGTAATTGCCATATGTTTTGCTAAGGACTGATGCATCATTATATTCTGTTCATTGAAGTTCGTTAATGATGTTATTAACCTGTCGTTGGCTGTAGATAACTTAATCATTATTTCATGAATAGCTTTAGTGTTACTTACAATTCTAGAATTAATATCTTTCATCAAAGTTATTTGTGTATGACGCGAACTAACAACTGTACCACTTACTAACTTTAGTTCGTCTACCTTGGTATTTTACATGTTCTAAATCTTCACTAGTCGGTACACCAAATAACCACTTTAATGCATAACCTCCTGCATTTATAAGTCCACGCTTATTTCTAGAATGTCCTACAGGTGGCAAAAGTTTTAATAAGTCAGTTATATCACTCTCATATTGTTCGATTCCTTCCTTCACTCTTATATATTCAAACTCGAAGTCTTCATCCCAGACGTTCACACTGATATTTTTAAACTGTTCTAATTCTACACATCTTTCTTTTAATGGTATCAGTTCATCAAGGATTTCTACTAGATCAAAGTCTAAAACGATTCTCCATTCATCTCCGGATATCACAGAGTCTTCTAGCTTCCTAAACACAACTCCTTGGCTCATTTCAGCTGCTTTGACCATCGTAATAATCATTAGTCCTGTAACAAAGTTATACTTGACATCTATAATCTAACCTATCATTTATGTTATGCATATTCAATGTTGTTTAACTAACTTCTCCTTATTATAATATAACACAATTGATCTTCTTAAAATAACTCGATTTATTCCTTTCACTTCTTACAACTTTTTTTTTTCCGGCCTTCTGTATTAGTACTCTCAGTAATCTCATGTGCTTGTGTGGATGTACTCAGACAATTTTTAGTCTTTAGGGATCCCTTTTTTTTTGTTTTCTCTCACACAACATTCAAACTCATTCAGCAACATTCGTTTCACATTTTCACTTCTGTCAAACTGATCATTTTCACTTCATTCGCTACTGAGTTGTAATCCTACAAGATGAAATTTCGAGAATACACAACAACTTCGGCTTTTTCTTACTTCTCTCATGATATAACACTTTACTTCTACATTATTATAGTACAACTTGTATGCTTCTATTTACAACTCAACTTCATAGTCTTCCAGTCTGGACGGCTTCCTCCTTTCCCTGACTGGTCTTTCATTGCTTCTTTCTTGGGCAGGTTGTAATCCACTCGGTCCAGCTTGCTCTGCTGCTTGGCTTGGTACTGTTGGATCTTCAACCTCCTCTTCTGCATCACTTGCTTCTTCTTCGAGGCTTACTCCTCTTCTTGCTTCCTTGCTAGGAACTTCTAGTGCTTCTTCATTTTCATTCCCATGGAATTCTTCTACGCTGTCTTCGCTTTCTTCTTCTTTGTTTTTCAGTTCAACTACTGGCTTGATTCTATTCACGTGCACTTTGACGTTTTTCCCTCTTATTCTTAAAATTACATTTAACTCAGATACGATTTCTACTATTTTGTATGGACCTTTCCATAACTGTGAGAGTTTTTTAACTCTGCCCTTTTTTATGTGTGGTACATGCAGGTACACTAACTGTCCGACATAATACTCACTTTCTTTCGACTTCTTGTCGTAATGCTTCTTTTGAGCTTTCCTTGCCTTTTCCTGGCAGTGTTTCGATATTTCTTGAATCTCTTTTAATCTGGTTCGTAGATCTTCTACGTAATCTGAGTAGACATCTGTGTCCTCAGTTATAGTGAGATCTGCTTCTAAGGGTGTTTCCATCTTCTTTCCGTACACCATTTCAAAAGGTGTGTACCCTGTACACTCGTGTTCTTGGCTGTTGTATGCCATGTTGATCATGGGTAACAGTTCGTCCCAGTCTGACTGGTTTTTGTTGACAAAGTGGCTCAGCATTTTAGGGATGGTTCGGTGTACTCTCTCTGTCCGTCCGTTACTCATAGGGTGGTAAGCAGTCGTCTGTAATTTTTTTATTTTCAGTAGTTTGCAAACATTCTGAATCAGTTCTGATGTGAAATTCTTCCCTTGGTCTGTAATTAATTCTTTTGGTACTCCGATTGACGTTATAACTTTCTGAACAAATGCTCGTGCTATGGTTTCAGCTGTTTGATCTGGTAATGCTATAAATATTCCGAATCTTGTGAAATGGTCGATAACAGTTAATATGTACTTGTTATTTGATCTAGTTAACGGTAATGGACCTACTATGTCGCATGCTAATCTATAACCAAATTCACTCACTTCTTGAAACTTCCCTAATGGTGCTTTTGATTTTCCATAGTCTGTTCGTCTGTTGCATGAGTCACATGATCGTACGAATGCTGTTACATCTGCTCTCATTTTTGGCCAGTAGAATTTGTCTTGAATTCTTAATATGGTCTTCTTTATTCCTCCATGTCCACTCGTTGGTAAATCATGATGTAGTCGTATTACTTTCTCTCTCAATTCTCTTGGTATTACAATTAATTTTTCATCTTCTTTCTTGAAGTACACTACTCCTTGGGGACTTGTTTTGAAATGTTCATGCATTTTCAGTTTTTGACATTCTTTATCTTTCTTTTGAGCTGCTTTAATCGCGTCTATATCTAATAAAGGTAACTTTTCACACTCATTTTTGTATACTACTCTACTTAGACAATCTGCATTTTTGTTTTTCACGCCGGGTTTGTGGTAAACTTTGTAGTCATACTCAGCTAATTTCAAAGCCCATCTTGTTAATCTACTTGAAGGATCTTTTAATGATAGTAACCATTTGATTGCACTGTGATCCGTGTAAAGAGAAAAAGATCTTCCATAAAGGTAACATCTGAAGTACTTGACTGCCCAAACTACAGCTAATAACTCTCTTTCGGTTACACTGTAGTTCTGTTCTGCGGAATTCAACTGTCTTGATGCATATGCTATAGGATGTTCTACACCGTTTATTTCCTGTCCTAGTACTGCACCAATCGCTACGTTGCTGGCATCTGTGCTAAGAATGAAAGATTTTGAAAAGTCTGGGTAGATCAACAAGGGTTCAGTGGTTAGTTTTTCTTTTAGTTTTTTGAAAGCTGACTCACAATCTGGTGTCCAATTAAATTTTTCATTCTTTTTGATCAATTTAGTTAATGGTTTGGCTATGTCCGCAAAGTTTGGAACATGCCTTCTGTAGTAACTGCATAATCCAATGAATCCTCTGATTTCTTTCTCATTCTTTGGCTGAGGGAACTCCTTTACAGCTTCAATCTTTTTCGGACAAGGCTTTACTCCTTGATTCGTGATTATATGTCCTAAGAAATTAATTTCGGGTTTTGCAATTTGGCATTTCTTTAGCTGCACACTTAAGTTTACCTCCTTAAACCTCTCTAGCACGTCACTCAAATCTTGTGCATGCTGTTCTATTGTCGGGCTGTAGACTAAGATGTCATCCATGTATGGTAGACAAGACTTTCCTTTCAGTCCTGATAAAGTGGTATCAATCAACCTCTGGAAAACTGCAGGGGAGTTTATAAGACCCATGGGCATTCTGGTATATTCATAATGTCCTGTTGGAGTACTGAAAGCTGTTTTCTCTTGGCTGTCAGGATGCATTTTAATTTGGAAAAATCCCGAATTCATATCTAGCGCAGTAAAGAATTTACTTCCACCAAGCATGTCAAGTGTTTCGTGGATATCTGGTAAAGGATAAACTTCTGGTACTGTGCATGAGTTCAGATCTCTGTAGTCGATGCACATTCTGTGAGTTACAACACCATCGGGAACAGGTTTCTTTGGCACTATGACCACTGGTGCTGACCATGGTGATACACTCGGTATTATGATTCCTTTATCTAGTTGTTCCTCTATCAGATCTTGTATCACTTGTTTCTGTGCATGAGGCACTCTGTATGGCCTTTTGTTAATGGGAGGGTGGTCTCCTGTGTTAATTTTGTGGCTTACTTTTGCTGTACATCCTAAATTTTCAATTCCTCCAAGGCTAAACAAATTTCCAAATCGATGAAGTACGTTTCTAATCTTTGCTTTTTCTTCTGGTCTCAAATGCTCTATCTTTTCTTCTACTTTTCTTCTGAATTCGTCGCTTTTTTTAGATACTGTGTTGACCCTTTTTGGTTCTGTCGAATTCTTTGGTTTTAAATGAGGTTCTTCTAATTTACAGATCAGAGTGTTCTTGTACATTACTAAATCTTCTGGGCTTGTATTAACTACTTTCGTCCAACAAGTTCCATTTCTTACTTTAGTTAGACTTCTGGCTACATAAATTCCATGAATTTTTACAAGTGCTGGTTCTGTAATTACAACTTTGTTCTCAATTTCTTGCTTTCGTTGTTTCACATTTTTCCCCAATTTTAGTTGTACTAACATTTCTGAACGGGCAGGTATGTTGAGGTTAGTTCTGCAGTATGCTGGAAGATATTCAGGCAAGTTTTCGTTTTCGTTAGGCTTCACTTGCGTGTTGATTGAGCGATCGGGTTCTACTTGGAAGGTTTGAGTTCGCTTGGTGGCTATACCGAGTCCACTCACACAATCATTTGTAGTTTCTTTGTCTCGTTCGTATAGGTCGACTGCGTCACAACCTTCAATACTTAAGACATATCGTTCTAAATCAATGACAGCTCTTTTCCACCTAAGCACATCATACCCTATAACTGCAATATAATCGTCAGGCAAGTCTGCTACTATGAACGTACACATCATTTCTGTGTCTCCTAGCTTTATAGTCTGTTTTACTTGACCGTAGGTGTGCATTATGGCTCCTGTGATGCCATGTACACGAACATCAGTCGGTGAGATAGGTCCTTGGGTGACCGTTTTCTCTATCATCGAGATTTGTGCCCCAGTATCAATTATTACTGGCCCATTGACACTCCCAATGGTTCCATGAGCTAGTAGTTCATAGTTGTTTTCCTGCTCAGTGATGTATGCAATTTTAGGTTTTTTCTTCGCCTGTCCAAACCTTATCTTGTGTAGGTTCAGATTTACTTCCTCACGGGGTTGCCAGCGGCGCTTCTGGGTTCCCCGCTGTAGTTTAACGGTAGAGCGTTTCTTGAACTATAACCGCCTCCTGAAGGTTGACCTCTTTCGTTACCCGTGTTCTTTGTTCTGGCCCAGCAATTATCAGCTGTATGACCTTGCTTCTTGCAGAAGCTGCAGTGAGGACGTGTGGAGTTTGCCTTTGATTTACATTCTGACTCTCTGTGCCCTTTTCTACGGCAATATCCACATTCCTTCATCTGCCTGTCTGTAGAGCTTCTACATCTACAGTCTTTTGCTACGTGTCCTATCTTTCCACAATTGTAGCATTTACTTGTTAAATTGTTTCCAAAAACTTTCCTTGGTTTTTCTTCAAATGGATTTGGCCTTTTTTCTAAGTTATTTATTGCTATTGCGGTAGTCACTGCTTCTCTAAAATTCTTTGGAAACTTAATCCTTGTTTGTCTGCCAATTTCTCCGTAGAGTCCTCTGACAAAGGCTTCCATTGTTCTTCGGTCAGCTTCTTCTCTTAATACTCTATTTACTTCTTCGTTATTGGTGGTTCTCAGTGTTTTGTCACTGACCCTCTTGACTCTGTCAGAAAATTGTTCGATGGTCTCTCCTTTATTTTGTCTGATGTTAGCTAATTGTTCAAAATAATAGTGATCTGGTAGGCTATCTCCAAACCTTTCTGTTAGAGCAGACTTAATTTCTTTAAGTGTTGTGGCGTTTTTGCATTTTTCATCTGATTTTGAAAACTGTAGTGCACTACCAATTAACTTTAATTTCAATACTTGTAATGTTTGTGTTTCGTTCCAATTGCTTAGTTCTCCTATGCCTTGAATGCTATCGAAGAATGGCATGAGTAGATCGGCTCTCTCTCCGTCGTAGGGAGTAATGCTAGACACTAGCTCAAATGATGGTCTGCTTGCTGCTCCGATTGTCATATCCATAGCGGATGGTGACATTTCTGTTCTGTTCAGCACAGAATTTCCCGCGATGGTTTCGTCTATGCAGTCTTGAAGAGACCTGACTTTGGTTGAAATTGCATCAAAAGCCTCTTGAAATTCAATGGTTTTTCCTTCAAACGTTACTGTAGAACTCATGATTGTTGATTTGTTATAATGATCTTAATAATCTAATATTTAATTTAGGAAACTCTACAAAATTTTACGAAGTTCGATTTAAAATATACGACTGAATTTATGACTAATAATACTATTTTTTTCTTCAAAATCCCAAAAGTTCTATAAAATTAAATTTTCCAATAACCAATCAATGATTGATAGCCTATCTATACCCAATCCTATCAATCAATCATCATCAATTGATGTTAGTGATAATAATCCATATACATCATATAAAACTAATTAGTAGATTAGCAATGCCTAACCAATTAACAATATCGATTTACACAGTACAAGTATACTAATGTGACGTATAGATTTTGAATAACGCACTGGAATAGCGTCTAACTTCAAATTCAAATTAATTTTAAAACATCAATATTTCTCAATAACAACAATTATCTAAACTCAAAATATTAATTTTATCATAGCTATGACACTTTTGTTTTAAGGAGTGCTTTTACATTACAAAGATTTCATAAATAATTTTTTTATCTAGAAACATTGGCAATTCCTGAATATTATTTAACAAGTATTCTTATCTTAATTTTAAAATGAGAAATAGGTGCCCTGGAAGTGACGACCTGACATTGAAGTGCACATTGTTACTCCATGTTAGAGCAATTTAATTTAATTTACTTGTTACTTAATAATTGATCACAAAATTAATAAGAAATTGTGCTATCATTCAATGCTGCATTCACTATTACACCACAGCACCTTTATTCTCTCTTATATCTATGTCTTATTTTATTATATAATTATTAACGTAGAATATTTGGTAAAATTAGTTTAAAAGTATAGCCAATGTTTCTTTATTATATTTATTTAATTTCTGAACGTGAACAAAGGCTCACCAAATATCGCCGCCATTGTGACTGCCATGGTTGCTAAGGCTGTGGACAGATGATGTTGGTTGTTGACAGCGTCACCCACGATGTTGGTTGGTTGCTCCGCTTCCGTCTCCTAGGCTGGCGACGTGATGAAGATGGCAAGATGGCGTCCTTTCTCGGCGTCCTTTCTCGGTTTGGCGTCTTCACGTGTAGATTCCTTTATCCAATTCCATCGTCTTCCTGTTGCACTTTTTACTCCAACATTTTGAAAAATCCAACTTGGAAACACTTTTCCTAGACGTTAAAACTGTACTCGACACTGGATTACACTGTTTGAATAATTTTGATGTTCACGTGGTCACTTCGGCGTCGGGAAATCAATCAACTGTACAGTTAAATTGTCCCAAGGTTACGCGATCATCCCACCGCTGCCACCAAATCTGTAACGCGACCGATTTGGGGATTAATTGGTATCCGCTGCCACCACCGGATGATTCCGGAAAAAGAAATAAAGTTTGTGCAACAACGTTTGAATTTTAAAAACACTGTTTATTAAAGATTAATTTATAGAAATCACACAATTTACATTGGTTAAAAAGGGGGAGAGCACTTCTGAATGAGATAAAGTATTGAATTACATTATTGAAAGAATTTAGAAAAGTTTTAAAATAGGGCAACAGAGAGTTACATGTCTACGAGTCTGAGGCCTGAACTAGACTAGCTTCCCAGCACACGCAGGTGCTGACTCTGCATTGTCAGCAGTCTTACTGCTGACCTCCTCAACAGTGCTGTACACTTTACAATTATTATGTCTTTAGTTAAATTTTACTAAATGAATGAAATTTTTATAAAACCAAATAAAGCATAATTTCTTGAATTATTGTTAATATTGGGTTCGGGTCGTTACACAACGGAAATTTGTCTGAAAGTTATATCTTGTGAAACAATCCATAGGTTGTACAATATTAACTCTTTTATCACTTAAGTCAGTGATGGGGAACTAAAATAATAAGGAAATGCCATTTATACAGATGATTACAATGCACAGGATCAAATGTGAATCATTTCAATCAACACCACCATCCATTTCTTAAAGCAACTGAAATTATCTGTACGAAATAACGTATAAAACTTCAATCAATATTTATTAAAAAAACTTGTTTGTTTCTTTGAAAAATACATCCTTTATCTAGTTAAGTTGTAAACTGCAATGCTTTATGTAGCAATTTCAACCCAGAGCCTTTAGTTGTAGTGTACTACCTGTTTTAATTGTTATATAATACTGGAACAAATATTTTAAAATTTATATTAAGACTCGAGAGACTGCAAAAGTTGGATTTATTTCACGTTTTTTTACCGTGGATGATTAAACGACTCTTCTCTTTAAAATTTGATAACGATCTTGACGTGATACAAATGATTGCAGTGGCACTGTTTAAAAAGCACGAGGGATCAAAGAGTTAACTGATTTTGGTTGTGACACCTTTAATATGAACTGTCAGAAGGCAAATCAGCTGGGTTTTGCTGCTATAAAAGCTATTGACATGCTGACATGTTTGAGTGGGACGATTCGATCATTAGAAACATCACGAAATATTTCGCAGCAAAATATCATGATGTTGGTTGACTGTGTGTGCCGATATTCCCCTAGTAAAGTGATCTACATTTCATATGGAAATCACAAACTGGTCTTTCGTGAATGGAAACAGGCCATAATTATAAAAAATACTCAAACATTAAGAAGGCACGATTGCACGCCAATCCAGTTTTGGTTTTTGACAAATCTTCCTCAAATCTAGATGGGGCCATTCAGATTCTATAAGAGATTAACAAATACAATTTTGAACTAGGGTATTTGGGATAAAGAATAGAACGTTATCAAATAAAAATGCACAGTAATATATTGTGTCTAATCTGGATTTTTCTAGTTCACGGCTATTACTTTCTTATAATTATTTAAATTTTAAACATTTTAAGAATAATATTTGAAATTCAGTGTGGAACATTATCTTGCACAAGTAATAAAATAATAAAGTAGTAAATTGTGTTACATTTAGAAATAAGGAACAAATTATTATTGCAATTCCTACTAAATGACTTGAGTGACATATAAGTAACTAATGGATCAGTTGAAAAGTATAAAACTTCAAACAACTTTATTTGACTTTTGTTAAATAGCTCAACAAGATCTATTAAATAACATTGAAATAACGAATTTAATAATAAACATCGATCAACTGTTAACATTCTAAAACTTCCATAATTACTAATAAACATCGCAGCTATCCGTTAGGTTATGTTCGTGGTTTTAGATATAATTCAGGAACTATTCTAATAATCTTCTGACTATTCGAGGGTTGGTTTAATAACAAAAGACATTTATGGCATGTATCATAGAAATCAGTCTACGGTTTTACGACTAAAGTACACACTTTTCGTACGTGGCAATAGTTTTGAAATAAAGATTTCACTTCTTTGGTAAAAAATGCTGTAAAAATTGATATTTCGGTAAAAATGAGACAAAAATTCTGATAGAGAGGTTAACTCAGGGACCTTCTAATTTACTGGTATGTTCACGCTGTAGCCAGGTAAACCGAATTATAATAATGAATGGCTCTCCAAAACCCGATGAAATCGTGTTTTAAATACATGAATATTGTATGAAGTGTTGGAGAGTAGATTGAGTTCCCTTATTTAAAGTGTATTGCTTATTTATAAAGCATCTTCTCCCTTTTTCTGTAGGTTTAAATATTAATATGTTGAGTGTTCCGAAATTCTTTTGACCACCCAAGAAAAGAGTCTTTAGTATAGGTGGCGGTAACTTTTTATGTCAACAGCATAAAGTGACAAGTTCTACGTCAAAACACAAACAATAAGGTACATATTTACGTCAAAAATGACTTTTATAAAACAAGTACAACACGACTACAAGAACCCAATGTTAGGAGCTGTCACCTCTACTGTCATCTCACCTGGTGACAGTATAGCGAAACACAGGCTCAACGTATGAAGGGTAGAACCAATACTGGCTATGCTATGCTCGAGTTGTAAGAGAATATTCACTTTGTCTTGGTACACTCTGTTTAACCGTCTCACTTTGGGCTTGAGTTAGTGACTCTGTCTGTGACTGGATACATTTTATCGACAATATTGACTTAACTTGGTGTCAAAGCAATCCGAAAAATTAAAAAAAAAAGTTTCATTGTTTTCAATTTACTTTATTCTGAAATTATGTAAAACTTGAACAATTCTGTTGGTTTTAAATTTCTCTGAGTTTAAATATATAGTACAGTGTAGTGACACATATCAGACCGTCTAAATCCAGCACAATATGTCGCTAAGAATGTTAATGATGCGCGGTGTCCTACAAGGACCTATACTCGGTCCGATCCTATTTTTTATATATGTTAACCAATTAAACAAACCCATCTAAAACTATCTAGTTGTGTAAGCAGATAATAAAACTCTCTCTGTAAGACAAAGATCAAAACTTATTAACCTGTCTCTGTTGCAAGCACCCGGAGAAATCAAAATTAAAAAAGTTTATAATAGTAGCAATAAAACGCGTGTCTTCGCCGGATGGTTATCATCAATCCATTGTTGTTAGTTGGTTCGTTACTTTAACCTAACATCCCAAAAATACCAACTAGTATAAACATAACATTTGTTAGATCCGATTAGTAATATTCCTGGGAATGGATGTGTAGGAAGATTAGGACACAGTTTATACGTGATGGAAAACTGACCGTGTTGAATGGCATTAAATGTTTAATTAGAAATTCCTCAACAAAATGTCATGAAGGTTTTAAAATACTCTCATATTCCTTTTCGACTAGGTGAGCCCAAAAATTATTAGCTTTCAAGTTTCAGGCCGGGCCATTGCCCATGCGCATTAAACATTAGAAAGTAGTTAAAAAAAATGGAGATCCTGGAAATGACAGGTCAAGAACGTTTAGAGGTTATTTCGAACCGAGTAAAATTAGTCTAATAGTGTTGGAAGAGAAAATCCGTTATTTAATACGTACTCGCATGTAAACCGATAATGAAATTATAGACGACGCTTTGAGAGCTGATCAAACAAAGACGCTGGATTTCCTAATGAGCAAATAGAGCAAAATTGTACGGCATCTCTAAGCCGATCTTTGTTAGTTACTGTAATTTAGAATTTCTTTATGAATTAAAAAGAACCAATACGGTATAATTAAACTAAATTAATTATTATAAAACCATTGATTTGATTATTTCTGAATTCACTATTTTTAAGGTTTATAATTTAGGTAACAAATGTAAATAGAAGAACTTTAGAGTATATCAGAAAAATCTTTATTTGTGGTAAGAAACTAAATCCGATAGAATGTTGATTATGCACTTTGCTAACAAGGCAGATTTTAAATAAAGAACAATTCTATATCTACAATTTTTTCGTGCGATTTGAGCCCAATTTAAGCCGACAGTATCAATAAAAGATAGTCCGGTGACAGACAGAGTAATTAATTCAGACATAAAAGCTGAAGTTTTGGAATTTAGACCATGCCAATAATCGGCCTAACTAATAAATCTAATTCGTTTTGGTTAGTCATGATTGTAGGAGGCCTACTAAATTAGTGAAAACTAATGTATTAGTATAGCATCTCTCTTGTACATGCAATGTTAAACGTAAAACGCATCTTTAAAGGCAGTTTTCGATTTTATTGTGAATTTTACTAAATTAATGAATGTTTATTGATTTGACATTTACATGTCAAACATAATTAATTATGTTGGTAACTTAGAACTTAGGGTAAAACTTTAAATCTGAAAACAGGTAGCAATAGTCATTAATATCAAACAATTCAAAATCATAAATGTAATAACGTAATACGATATAACAGGACAAAGTGAGGTCCTTTCTTTGAATATTCACTCATCGCCCAGTCATAGCCAGGAGTGGCTTTATCCTTCATAAGCTGGGCCTGTGTTTGACTAATCTCTCCAGGCGAGATGGCAGCTGAGTGGACAGCTCCTAACATTGGGTTCTTGTAATTGTTTTTACTTGTTATGCACGTGAAGGTTTTAGGGACACCCTACAGCAAAAAGATTATTAATAAATATTGTTAATAAGTAATAATAACTCCCAGGAGGATGTTGTGTTTGTGTACCGATGTAAGAATTGTAGCCACAACATATTTCTTTATGAATTATCCTAATTAGTTCCTATCATATTCGGATGTGAGTGAGACAAACCTTTGATTAAGCATTTAACCAAGCAGGGATGATCGATAATAATACAATATTTTTACACAAAATAAATTAAACTAAAAAATTGAAACTTTGTACATTTATTTCTCACTTGAAGTCAGTATTATTAATATGATATGTTTCTTGATATTGACTGGCGAGTATTGTAAATAATCTGATAGAAAACCTCTACTTTTTATATTAATAAACATAATTTACTATAAATTTCTATCGCAAATAAAAAATACTTGGTAAAAATTAGATGATGAACAACGGATTAGTACCATTTAGCATTACGTATTTTGTAAAATTCGCTAACCTGCGCTGAGTAACAGTGATGTATCTTTAATGTGCTAATGTGCTAATTGTGAAAACCACTGGCTGTGATTATAACATTTGTTTAATTTGTGAATATTCTATAATAGCTGATTTTATATCTAAAATATTGCATTACTTTAACTATTTACATTGATCTTTATTTTCAATTCTTACCCTTTTAATTCTTTAATATTGATTTGTCATTATATTTTACATCAATACAATAATCATGAATTCAGGACAAAACATTTGAAAACTCAGAACAGACTAATGTGTACCTGTATATTATCGATTTTTGCTTTAGATATGAAGATAAAGGACTGTGCCAAATCAAGTTCTGCCAGCTAACACAATGTCTGCAGCCATTTGTCACGGCTCAGGGAGAGGAGACATTTACATCCCTAGCAAGGTGAGAAATTCCAGACAACCTCTTACGATAACTACCTGCATGACTTTGAACAATTTTGATAGAATAAATGAGCAACCCCTTTCCAATGTAGCAGACGTCGCCGATTTCATTTTAATATAAGCATTCAATCAATCAATCATCTGTCACTCTCGTTGACATGAGTTACATGCATGGCGTGGATCCTTTTAAAATATATACATTATATGCAATAAATGTATTATAATGATCGAATAGTAAAGTAAAAGATTAAAAACAATAGAACACATTACTTGAAAAAAATAGAATACAACGCATACATCCGAAAAAATAGCATCTCGACTGGGTGACCGCACAATTGGAACACTGAAAACCAGCGTTGGAAAATGGGAAAATTGGCATGATTGAATGTGGTGCGACTGAAATTTCTGTATGTTTGACTGGTCTCAATGTGGAGTGATTGGTCCAAATTATAGAAAAATGACTATTGCTATACATTTTTGTAATGTTCTGGCAAAATAAAAATGATTTGATTTGATTTTGATTTGATCTTAAGGGAAATTGTTTCACACCTGACTAAGAGGCTAAATTTTAGCCCTCGAAACGTCGTGTTATACATTTTGTAACATATAACTATGACAAATGTCCGAAACAGTATTATTCTATATAGTTCTTAATTAAGGCATACATGTACTTTTCTTGACTAATAGTCTTGGAAGTCAACTTGATAATATTCGCCCAAACATGCGCAACTTTGTTTGCTACTTGTTTCACAGAAAGCTTTCTAACTTTTAATTACTACTTTGATACCTGGGTGTAATAGCTAGGGCCAATTTTAAATGTGCCCTAACTTTTTCAAATGTCTTCAGAATTCGTCTCCGAACTTTGTATTTTTGCCTAAATAGTTTTTAACGGATTTAAAGAATGATTTATTGTTTGCTTGTTACCAGATTTCCATTTGCATGCTGAATCAAATAGGGAATAACATATTTTTATATACGTGGTATTTATTATTAACTAGGAAGGTGCTATACTCGTGTCAATTGCAATGTGTGCAAATAACCATAAATAGAACACAGATAATATTCAGTTTGAAAGATAACAAATTTATAGCCTATTGTAAACAGTTCATAAACCAGAACCGCGCAGTTGTAACTACCAGATGAAATAGTGCGGATGACATTTATTACCTTAAATTACGAGTAAGGAGATCAGTTTTACCACAACTATTATGCAAGCTATAAGGCTTCTACTACTCTTAGTTTTGTTTGTTTATTTCAGCAACTGCCAGATATACTTTGGTCCAGTATGCGTTTTTTGGACATTGCCCGTAAGTAGTTTTATATAAAAATGTTACGTTTAAAAATATATTTCTATTCTGTATTTGTCTACTATAATAATTTTTATTTTTATTTGGAGTCTGTATTGTATAACTGATGAAAGTTATTGATCACCAATATTTAAGTCTGTATTATTGCACCAACAAGATGATCTTTAGTGAAAGCACTAACAAAGGATTATCGAATGATCGTGTCAGTCTGCCTGAATGTCTTGGACACCGTTTGTAGTAGTGATGAAAACAGAACTTTGCTTCTATGTGTTTTCCATATCATATAGAAATAGAGCTATACTTACATGTGTAGGGTGTCAATATACTCTATAGAATGTACTCATCCCCAGATGGCTTTTATAGTATAGGAGCCGAGAGCAATTTCGCAGTATATAAACACACCATCTGGCTTTTTATGTTACCTGTGGATACATTTCTCCCTTCAACCACAACATAAGTCATTGACTAAACAGGGGTCTTGCTTTAAACAGCTCTTCATGACAATAAAAATGTAAAAAAATTCACCGGGAGAAATTAGGACTAAGAAGCTAGGGCCAACGACTTAAAGGTAAACTTCGAACTTCACCAATGGCCGGATGGCCGCAAACATTATTAAGATTATTTTATGTTTAAATCCAAATACCTAAATATCTCTAATAGACGTGGGAAATGGTCCAGGAGCCGAGAGCGACTTTACCTAAGAGTCTGATTTTCGTGAAATCGATAGAGAGATGTCCTATAAGACAGAAATGGGTTGTGAGTCGCGATAGTTTTGGCGGAGGTCGGAATGGGACGGCATCGAAAAGGTTAAAATTACGACACGATATTTTTTCTCATTCCATAATTTTCCAAACTTAACACACTTTACACCGATTGTTTAACACACAATTAATATGCCACTTTTATGTCATAATACAAAGAGACTTAAAGTTGCCACTTTAAAGATTTTTATATGGTTACCTAAAGCTAAATTAATATCAGCAATTTTATTTTCATCGCCCTGCAAAGTAATGTTATCCTTTCCAATACCAATACAGCTGAGATCTGCGAAAGTCATAGCTCCTCTCGTAGCTAGGTCAGCTGATTTTCCCTCTGGAATTTCTGGAATTTAACACGAAAATGGCTTATGAAATAGTGTTACGTTTCCTTATGGAAGAATATTTGATAAACTATGAAATGTCACATAATCTTTTAAAAGATTGATTTTCAATCGTGATGAAATGTATCGTTCAATACTCGCCTCGAAAGTTTCACTGTGGGACTAGTAATGAATGGACCATCTTTTGGTCATCAGAAATGCAATATGACCGACCTACGCCTTGTCTATGTAGAAATAGAGTTTAATCTAAAATGTTTGGACCATAGTTCAGCTCGTCTTTGAGATGCCCTCCTTAGGCTCTACCAATCCCATGTATCACCATCGAAATTTATGTTGCCTATATAGAAATGAAGCTTCATGCAAAATTTAAAATGTCTATTTTAATCGGTCTTTGGACTACCAAAGATAGACATGCAGACAGAAATGGAGGTTTTCCAATCCCTCGAGTTTCTCCAATGCTTTGACAAAAAGTACTCTGTAAGTCAAGTGCTCTTTACAGGCAACCTTATTCATATCTTTAGACTCTATATTTTTGAGTTAATGAGTAATTATTGATTAATTGTTCAGTGCAGACTGCCCGAGCTGCCGTGTTGTGGCTACTACCATTGTGTTGACGGCCTCTGTACCCACCCGGACTACGTGCCTCACGTCATGTTTCCTGTCCCCACAAGGAATGGGACAGACGACAAACTGCGAAGAATATTTTACTGGTAAAAAAATGTTTATATGGCTTCATGTTTGATACTTATTGTGTGGTTTAAAAAATTGATTAAATGACTTGAGAGAAATAGCTTAAACGTCCCTGTAGAGTCTTATTTTCCAAGGCGCTAGAGTTGTACTGTGAAGCTGAAGTTAACTACCGCTATAAAGTCTTATAGCTCGACCACGTAATGTCCTTCAGGTACGTTTTAGTTATTGCTACTCTTTATCGTTTATTTTTTGTAAAATTGGAGACAGTAATATATGTTTTTACGCTTTTGTATTGAAAACGATATATCAAAAAGAGTTCAATTGTCATGCGTTCTAAAATTAATTTAAGTTGTTATTTTTTACTATAAAATAATTATTACATTTAATCCCTTAAAATGTATTTTATTGGCAAAAAGTGTATCTATTGAAATTATAAACTTAGTCAATCGTGGATCTCAAAATTCAATACATTTTGTATGATTCCAAAATATTATTGTTCTATTTTTGTATTATAAAAAATATTGCTATCAATTTCGTATTGAACAACATAATCAAATGCATCTATTTGCAATCCAATAACAGAGTTTTTGTGGTAAAAATGTTACAAAACATTAGCAGGATGAACATTTACATAACAGGTGTACATCAATCATTGCTTCAAATAACATCTGTTATGATAAAATATCAAAAAATTTCCATGTGTATTAATTGGTAAAGTTATAGCACTAGAAAGTTCTGTGATGCTCATTATGATTTAATGAATCAGTTAAAAATTAAATCAAAAGACCAAATATGCACTTTAAATATAAAACAATGGTATTATAAAATTCTTTATTTGGAAGTGTATTTAAATTACTATGCAATAATAAATTTACTACTAGAAAAAAATGATAAAAAGTAAAAAACTTCTAAATAATAAATTGTTGCTCTAAATACCAATACTGATATTGGTATATTTAACATTGAATGAACCAAAGTAATGAGCAAAATTAAACAATTTGAACTTCATAAGCTGAAATTTCATCGTATAAAGTAAAATTTTACTTGTTCAAACGGGAGGATATTATAACAAAGCCCGGATAGCTCAGCTCTGGACAAGCCGAGTGCGTTGTTATTTGAACTGTTTCACTTTACCACTTTTGTATTCTATTCATTATTCTATTTAAGCATGAGAGGGAAATTTGCTCAACGATAAAAAACAGGTTTAATTAACAAAGTGTTTTACATTAAGACTTATGTATTTACCTAAAATAATGTTCAAAGTAGCCTATTAAGGGGTTTGGACACTCCTATGTTCCCCATGTTAGTTTTCAAATGTTCATGTACCTGTTTCTTAGTACCTGTAAGAGCTATGATCATGAAAGTTTGCACAAATACTCATCAACTTATGTAGAGCTCACTGAGTTTAAATGGAAAGAAAAAAAATCATTAGAAAGAAAAATAACATTTTTTAATTTTAAAGATTTTTTTAAAATTTGTACATACAATTATTATTTTTTTGCAAACATGCAATACCTTTGCAACTTACTCAGATTTTTTATAGTACACACATGAAGCTTTGGTAAAAATTTCAGCTTAATATATCTTATAGTTATTGAGAAAAAGGTACATAAGTGTAGAATTTCGTTAATTACGTCTACCATTCTGAATACCACTAGGTAGTCAATAAATGGTTGTGCAGCACTTTAATTAAAAAATTTTTTAGCAATGAAATATCTATAGAAGCTATAAGTGTATATATCAAATTAAAGAGAAATAAACGTAGAATATAAATAGTTAAATGAACGAAATTGGCAAAAAATACAATTTTTTGCTGTCTAAACCCCCTTAAAAAAATACATACTGTAATTCTGTTCCTGCATTAAATTATTCCATTATTAGGACAATGTAATAAGGTACCACTAAAATTTAGTTAGATTGGTTTCTTAGTATGACCTAACCATACCTCATATATTATATATACTTTTTAATTCCAAAAGTATTTATTTGCCCTTTTTATTGATAGATCCTGAAGTGGCGTAACTGTTCTGCATTAAATGGTCTTATAGAATAGAAAGATTTAATACACTGGGTTAGGTAAGAATATAAATAACGATCGTTCGTATATCAAATATTGTGCCTGTGCAGTTAAGGTGTTGCCTGGGAGGTAACAGAAGCTACTTGATGTACTCGTAACCCCTTAAATTACCCAGGGAATATACATTTTCGAACTTAGTTTATATACTGGTGAACGTATTGAACGTAATTCACTGTTTAATAATTCTTATCTTCTTGGAATTTTCTCATTATGAAAAACTGAAAAGCTCTTTTTGTTTACTACGACGTACGCTGTCTTCACTTGTAGCAAAGAGTTTACCACAGTCATAGTTTACCGTTCGGTTTACCACAGCCAAGATTTAACGATCAGTTTACCACAGTCATAGTTTACCGTTCGGTTTACTACAGCTAAGATTTAACGATCAGTTTACCACAGTTACAGTTTACCATAGCCAAGATTTACAGTTCAGTTTACCACAGTCATAGATTACAGTTCAGTTTATCACAGCCAAGATTTAACGATCAGTTTACCACAGTTACAGTTTACCACAGCCAAGATTTACAGTTCAGTTTACCACAGTCATAGATTACAGTTCGGTTTACCACAGCCAAGATTTAACGATCAGTTTACCACAGTTACAGTTTACCACAGCCAAGATTTACAGTTCAGTTTACCACAGTCATAGATTACAGTTCAGTTTATCACAGCCAAGATTTAACGATCAGTTTACCACAGTTACAGTTTACCACAGCCAAGATTTACAGTTCAGTTTACCACAGTCATAGATTACAGTTCAATTTATCACAGCCAAGATTTAACGATCAGTTTACCACAGTTACAGTTTACCACACAGCCAAGATTTACAGTTCAGTTTACCACAGTCATAGATTACAGTTCAATTTATCACAGCCAAGATTTAACGATCAGTTTACCACAGCTACAGTTTACCACAGCCAAGATTTACAGTTCAGTTTACCACAGTCATAGTTTACTGTTCAGTTTATCACAGCCAAATTTCTTATCGCAGTATTTTATACTGCATTTCATGGTATGAAATCCCTAGTAAAATTTGAATTTTATAAACTTGTCACTGTGGTTTTTTGAGTTTCTTATCCGAACACGAAAAAGTGAACTAATTTGTATTTACTTTCATTTAACACATTAAAAAACCAGAAATGTATAGAAATAAATATAAGTTTGTATAAGATACATGGTCAGCTTGATTTTTTACCAAATCAAATTTGTATTTATTTATTTTAGTTTTTATTTAATATATAGGTCATTCAATCTATAAAAAAAGTTTCAAGAAAGCTAAACCACAGCAATAAATATATTCACTGTAATTATAAAATTTAAAATACGTGTTTTTGACATTCCATTGGGTGAAAGTAAAACACTCCTTTATCCACACAATCTCAAGAATCTCACATTACACATTCTCTCTCCCCTGCTCTGATCACCGCACACAAATCACTTTTGGTCCCACAAGACAAAAGGGTTTTGGTTTTTTTCCCCCCGGCAATGTTTACCTACCAACCTAATTCGTTTCTCCGCTCCAGTGTCCTGAAATTTTATATGTCAAGACTGAAGATGTGTCTCTGTCACAGTGTGATTAATCAGTCGTTATGAATATATATGGTATGTATGGCTATTATGTATAATGACTAAATTGAATAACCAAAGTGATAAATTATTATAAAACACTAACTAAAGCGACGTGGCTAAAGGCATGATCTGAGCTTGAGATAAGGAATTATCTCGAGATGCTTTTTTCTTTTTAACGCCAGAAATACAGGTTGGGGTTTGTTCCGGGGCATTTATGATCGGCATTTTCCGTTTCAAATCTTCTAACATGATCTGAGCATGGGAAAGTACTAAATGGAATACCCCAGGCCAGAAGTGCGAGCTTCGGTGGAGCAATCGGCAAAAATCTAAACCGTCCCTCAAAATAGCACAAACATTGTAGTTCTTAACACGTAACCACTACCTTAAAAACAATGCAGACACCTAAAAATTACCCAAACTAATAGTGTAATGTCATTTTCCCCTTTAAACTTATGTTGAGTGTGTTGTAAAATTGACTTGAGTTTGTTCTGTAAAGAAGTTTGTATACTTAGAAACGCTCTAATAAAAAGACATTTTTTACTTATTTATTTAAAAAGAAATGCATCTTTATAATTAACAAGTACCGACAAAGTAATAAATAAAGCACAACTAATTATTGTAGTATCACTAGATAAAGGAATTCGACATTTTCCAATATATAATTTTTTATTTTGTGCAAGGCCTTTCTGATTAAGAAATTAAGAAAATCTAGAACAACATTACTACCACTTCAAGATAATAAACAAGAATTCATCTGTACAACATACAGTAACATTTCAAATCAATTGCAGAAAATCTTTAAAAAACATACAAACAAATCTATCACTTATAAAACAAACAACAAATTATCACAAATATTAGGAAATCCCAAGGACAAAACCACATTCGAAAACAAATCAGGAATTTATGAAATTAAATGCAACGACTGTGATAAATTGTACATTGGCCAAACTAAAAGGAACATTAAAACACGATTCAAAGAACACTTTGCACACATAAAATATGGAAGAAATGAAAAATCTGCTGTGGCGAATCACTGTATTGAATTTGGACACACAATCACTAATAAAAATTTACGATTATTAAAAGAAGTTACAAACACAACACACTTAAATGCTTGGGAAACATTTTACATTACCATAAATCAAGAAAAAATTATCAATAATGAAGACGGACCAATTCAAAATTCAGTTTTACTCTCATCTCAATTTATAAAATAATTAAAATTAAATTCTGATTAAATATTTGATACTGGCTAACCATACATCCAAATTGTTTACCATATGTTATTATAAAATTAATTATTATTACAAAAATGTAAACATTTGATAATTTGTGAAGTGCCTGATGATGGAATCTTTGATTCAGAAAGGCCTTGCACAAAATAAAAAATTATATATTGGAAAATGTCGTATTCCTTTATCTAGTGATACTACAATAAATAGTTTTTCCAATGCTCCAAGATCCTACACACAACTAAATACTTTGACCATCTTCATTGAGATTATAGTATAAAGTAATAAATAAAGCATGAATAATCATTTTGAACATCCTCAGTGAGATAATAATATGTATAATGGGTGGTTAAAGTAATAAATAGAGCAGTATTAATCACTTTTAGTAAAATCACTATATATTATACATAATGAATGGATATTATGTAGAATAGCTGAATTAATTAATTTGGCTGTAACATTTTCACAATAAAGTGTTTTAAATTTAATTTCATATAAACACTTACTTATACGTATGCTATTTGTTATATCGTTGACATTTTCTTCCTCATAACTTAATACCATACAATTATTAAAACTATATACTTATCAGAGATCTATTATAATTAAATTAAGGCGGGCTAAAACTTTTTTATATAATCTATAATGTTCTATTAGTATTTAAATTTCATTAATTTATATCATAATTGTACAATTTACAAACAAATTAGAATAATATACAAACTTATAAAAGGTAACAATTTTATTGTAAACTATGTTTTGTAGAAGTAGTTTTGCTTATGTTCATTTTGTCAACAACATCATCATCGAAAAATAAATTCGCGTAAAACAAAAAAGTCATTTAAAAAGCATTTTGGTTTTCAAATGGAAGAAATGTTAGTTTTTAATTGACCCAGCTTGTACAGTATATGTAGTAAAACTTGTTACGTAAAAATTTAAATTATCTACTGTACATCTAATACCAATAACATAGTACAGTGATAGTTAGAAATTTATACCTGTAGTCCTAACTTCGCCTCTAATAAAGGCATGTAATTCATCTAATTTAATTTATAAGTAGTAGTAAGAAGTATAGATTCTGTTTTAATATAAAATGAAAACATGATAGTATATAAATAGTTCAGAAATGATTTTTTTACAATTATTGCTTGTAAAATACACATAAAATTTTTTGAATATCAAGAGAATGAAAAGTTGAGATATACTCGTATGTATATTTGTAGTCCATACACAAAAGAAGGGAATTGTTTTTCCTTAAAGGTTTGCATTCATGTGATCCCAGGTTGCGTTCGATCGGTTGTTTGTATACAATACCTAATGGCAATATTTGGGCGAGTTTTAAAGTTTACAATATTTGTATTACAGGAATGAGTACAGTCACAACATTACAACATCAATACTTGGTGTGCATCCACGTGATGTTTGTTGTAGCGTGTGAGAGATTAGTGAGATCCAGCGACTGTACCAACGTCGGCCATCACAGTCAGAGAGTCATTAATATGAACATTACTACACTGGCCCTAGAAATGTGGCATGCTTTAGCCAAGTAATGACTAGTAACATCACTTACACTGTGTACACACTGTAAATGGTGTCCATGTTGAGAGTAACAATGAGCCTTTTATAGTTACTATTATTTTATTTTCAAAATGTAACATTCAGCCGTATATGAATCTCTAAATATTGGTGGCTTTTCAAAAGAAATTATTAGAAACAATATAATATTAAGTAGCGAACAAATAAAAAAATAGTATTTATAATGCAGTAAAACACGAGCTGCAGAAATAGTGATATTTTATTTTTGGAACGTACAAAAGGCACATCCTTCCATTAGTTTTGAACGTTTCAGTTTTTACCACTCTTTATCTTTAATCAAGATGGGTTGGGAATAAAAGATTAAAAAAATATGCAAGATTGACTACATTTTAAAGTTCTGAATAAGATAAGGAGAGTGTTATAATTGTTTTTGTTTCTAGGTGAAATCTAACGTAGCGTTGAACTAAAGGAACAGTTTTTCAGTTCTTTGCTCAAATTTTACCAATTTGACGATCAAAAAAAGTTTTCTTTGCGTTGTTGGTTTTGCCACCTTTATTTTAAAGTTAAGTGAGATAGTATTTATCTCCTCTGATAATATTTATGACCAAAACTCCAACTTCCTGGGGTTAGTAACACGAGAAGGAAACACAACATTGAGCTATAACCAGTAAACGGCAGTTTCTAGTCTTGTTAATCGCGCTATGAACTATGTCCCATTGAGACTTTTGTAATTTAAATGTTCTTTGGGTGGAATTTTCTTCAAGCAGGTGATATTTATGTAAACACGTAGGTATTTTAAAATACATTTTTTAAAAAGGATGCAACTGATTATGGTCTACACGTGGGAGTGTAGTCCACACATGTAAACTCTGCACAATTATCTGATTGATTGACCTTGACTACCTCACCACTGATTCTACCCTATTGACATTCTGTTGCTACGAACCCTTCACCGGCAAACTTATGGCCTACTAGGAGGTTCTGCTTCCTCAACTGGTAGTACTGAAAGTAGGGTCTAATTCAACACTATACTTGTCAGCTTTTGTCTCTACAATAATTCTCACACATCTCTCATCTATCAACTTCCTTGATTGAGGTTTCAATTCTTTTCCAAAATACGTTTTACGTACATTCTTCAAATGGTAGTTATAATTTTTTCTAATGAAACAGAAACATGGTAAATGCTTTTCTGTAACACGCTTCAAAATTTCTGTGAAAAAATTGTATAAACGATGCAAACTGTAAATAGATTTAATTCAATATTTCAGAACATTCAGCAACATTTTATTTAGTTATTCTTCTTACAATATTGAGGAATTAAGTATGATCATTTACTCTCCCATCCACTTGCTCATGGATTAGACCAATATGAATTTTGAGGGAGTTTAGTTCTTTATTGTCTGAACGTTTAGCGAAGCCTCTCTCGTCAGTTTAGTGTCGAATCAGTTAACATAGAGGGTTGAATTTTGGCGTGAAATTTCTATTTCTACTACCTCTACATTGGTACTTTTGTACGCCAAAAAGCGACTCTTGTTCAATGGTCTTATAGGTAATGATGTCGACAACGAGGAAACACAGAATAAACAATTTAGTAAACAAACGGAGTTTACTGATTGTTAAAATAACTTAAATTCTACGGAAACGAAGCTCATAACAGAATAAATTCTCCAAAAAAATTCTATCTTCTATGATCATAATTATATTAACAATTAAAACAAACCAAAACACTAAACTGCAGTACGGATTTGCACAACACGGGGCTTAACGTTACTGATCCTATGGTGGGACAAACATTGCAGTATTTTAATTGCTCTGGTCCTTTTGCCATTATTGAGAGTTTGATTTTGACTGGTCCAATTTTGGATCTATCACCTGTCCACTTTATGGACCATTTTATCAGAGTTAAAGTATCTTTAGCGAACCCGAAATTTAAAAGTCATAGTTTATAATGTTGGCTTACTTTACAAAACTTGTTTGAAAATGTTACCCTCAAATCTGTAAAAATAATTTATTTTAAAATATATATTAAGCTAATGTCCTCAAAGAGAGAGAAAGTTCTCCACTGAAAAATCAAGTACTAAATCCGGCCCAATTGAGATATAAATTTTAGTTTTATAAAGGTATATACAGTAAATTATCATACAGTTATTTTACTCGTGTTATATGGTATATACCTTAAAACCTATCACGTTAAATACATCCGAACGAAAGTTTGAAAGCCTGGTACAAGTCCGGAACAAAACAGTCACATATAAAATTATTATTTGCTTCCGCCAGGAAAGTGATTAAGATCAGACAAACGAGAAGCTAACATCTGTTAAACAGAAACAGTATTGAAGTTAAACAAACTTTGACACGTCTCGAGCTTCGGATTGCTTTTAAAGTCTAATTAATTTTATGAACTAAGATTTTCCCTGACTTCTCCTCGAAGTTATAAGCTTTGTACTTAGTATTTTACCTAATAAAGACTGCTCTTAAAATGATAAGATTTTAAACTAGTATTGTGTGGTTGCTGCTTTAAATGGTAGATTTTTGTTAACATTAAGAATACATATGAGATTAGTAATCCTATTTTTAATTTTATTCCCAGAAAATTAAGAATGTAAATTATCGGTGTGGGTTTAGGTTAGTTTTAGCTTTGGAGGTTAAGTAAGTATTGCTTTTTTACTCCGCTTAAGAACGTGACAGTTTAATGGCACAAGGAAACGCTCACTGTATAAAGTACACTATAGTTAATAATTTTGATGTATAAGACTTTACATAATATTTTGATGTAAATATTATGTAAAGATTCGGATTTTATGTATCCTGCTCGTTTCCGTTATGAAGGAAAACTCTATAAAAGGAACCATAAGTTAATATTTTTACGGAGAGAAGTTTAATTTGTAAACTTCTTGAGATTATCTTAAAACTGGAATATTGATTGATTCTAAAACCTTATTGCCAGATATGTTATAAATCTAAACTAAAATAATGATTTACGAGCATGAGAACCAGAACGGTGGCAAGTCAAAGTGAACAATAAACTTGATCAGCTCACAATGCATCGTTGTCTCATGTAATTCTAACACAATTGATCACAGTGCGATCAAGAAGTTTGTTAGTAAATTGCAGTTTGTAACTTGCAGGCGGTGCCAGTGTCGCAGTACAATGGGAAATTGTTCGTTCTATCGATAGATTATCCTTACAGTCTTGAGATTATCTTAAAACTGGAATACTGATTGAGATGATTCTAAACCTTATTGCCAGACATGTTATAAATCTAAACTATAATAATGATTTACGAGCATGAGGACCAGAACGGTGGCAAGTCAAAGTTGAACAAAAAATTTGAGTAGCTCACAATGCATCGTTGTCTCATGTAATTGTAACACAATTGATCACAGTGCGATCAAAAAGTTTGTTAGTAAATTGCAGTTTGTAACTTGCAGGCGGTGCCAGTGTCGCAGTACAATACGAACTTGTTAGTCTTGATAGATTATCCTTACAGGGTTTGTGTTAGAATTAGTTCCAGTACAATGTATGTGTGTATGTGTGTGTGTATGTATGTGTGTGTATGTTTTTTAGAAAAGGTATGTTATTGTGCATTGATTAAATATGTTTTAGTTTATGGGTGGTATGGAACTGGATTTAACTGTTTAACACAATTAAATTATTTTTTTTAATTCATATAACTGAATTTTAATTTGTTATTGAGAATTAATAATTTTAAGGGATAATAGGGATTGACTTTTTCCATCGCTACGTAGCAAGTTCATTGCCACACTTTTTGGTTTTATATGTTTGTGTGCATATCATAAAGTATTTACGCCTGAGGAAGAGAGAAGATTTTTTTACTCTAGAAACGTATTTTTTCATTTTGTAACATGTAATGATAAGAAATTTCTGAAATCCTTTGACCTTTCTATTTTGTTTATTTACTTAAAAATTTAAAAAAATAAATATTAAAAATATTATTTATAAAGCTCTCAGGAATAATTAATCATGTCAGATCATCAACATGCCAAGTAATAAAGAACCGATACCACAGGATCTATTAATTAGTGTTAACTTACCTCTCAATCAAACATCTATCCACCTTGAAGTTATTGAGATTAAACCCGGACCTTCACATCTAAATGTGGGTTCAAGTGGCACACTGATATGCGTGAAGAACATGTAGGACGTCAACAGACCTCTGATCTATTGGATTGACGAGAAATCTCTAATCCAGGATGCCAGGAAGGGTAAGCAGGATCAGAACCAGAGAAAAATGACGAGCTACACATCATTGGAGGTGATTGATGAATATCTGACGTAACAAAGCAACGTGAATAAATAGGTAGGCGTCGTTATGGGCGGAAAATTTACTTTGTTACCACATGTTCATTACATTAAAAACCACTTATGAAAACGTATCTAAGCATACAATTTTGCAGCTCAATCGGGAGCTGTCTGTAATTCGTTGAAGGAGTACTTCGCCTACGTACAGCCTCTGCTGCAGTATAGGATCCTTGCCTGGGACAGGGCCTCAGCGTGTATGTACTAGAGCTGCTATGTGTTCCGCAAAGAAGCATAATTAAACCCATATTAGTACAGGAGAATTGATAATCCACTAATACGCTTTTAAAAATTTCCCGTCATAAATATTTGCCAATTGTACGTTCAAGCTCTCTTAATTTTTATTCGTTACAAAAGTCAAGAAATATCTTCTAATATGCTTCATCACAGAAAAAATTTTCGTTTAACTAGCCTAGCTGCAATTTAGGAAACTTAAGTTCATACTACATTGTGCATCAGGTGTACCGCAGATTGTCTGTAGCAATAATTGAAGCGTCGCTGAGTACAGGCGGAGGGTCCGTAAGTGGCTGTTCCGTATCGGTGCTGCTGCTGCAGAGATGCTGATACAATCTCCGTATAATCATCATCTGTAATTCTTTTTCATTTAATAATTTCTCCCTTCAATATAGATTTTTCATATTTTAGTTCATAATTTTACATTTCAAGAATTTCTGTAATTTCTCCATTGATATTAATTAACTAACGTCTATTATCTATATTTTAAAGATTTTAAATACAATTTTTACACAACAGTTAACTTTAATTTGCTTCTGTACTTTTATTATTTTTAAAATTAAAACTATACTTATAATTGATTTGTATTAAAGATTAATATAATACATGGTTGTTACTTTTAACTATAAACAAACAAAACTGATTTCAGTAACTTAAAGAATGGTCAATACATATGTTTTGTACAAGACCCATCTCTGCACACAGTCAATTGATCTATGAAGTGATCTGAACAAATCCTTTCATTGTTGTTGTAATAATTACGTAAATTTAAATGTACAATGTTTGTATTTTGTAAATAGTTTAGAGTCGTGGCACTCCAAAAAATTGTGTTTAAGACAGATCTAGTTTTTTAAAATGAGTAATTAACAAATGCAACATAGTACTAAAGAGGTCGACGGAACGACGTGACATATTTTTAACAAAGGGCATCTTTTGCCGTTTAAGTCTTTGGAGAAGTCATACAAGTTATGTTATAATGATCTATCTTATTCTTGAAACAATACACCAACAAAATAACTTCTTTACACGTTACGTCAAACTTATGATAAACTTTCAAACACAATGTTTTTGTTGACCGTTTTAGTGAAAACTTTGCCTCCAGATAGCCTCTTGACCCTAACACGAGTGTAGTCCTCTCCTGGACGAAAAGTGATCTTTGTAACAACTTTCAATTTTTTAGAACCTTTCTGTCAAGAGGTATTGCTCATAAGAAAAGACCCCGACATGATTACAGGAAGACCAGGTCGGTTCATTAATACTTATTGCCGATTTCGGTATACTATGAAGCAATTTTTTTCATATTTGAGTAATTTTCTCGCAAAAATATTTCATAACTTTCTGTCTGTATGTCCGCACGATATCTCAAGAGCGAACTTCCCTATAGAATTGACAGTTTGCATGAAGCTTTATTTCTATACAGGCGATAACAATTTCGATGATGGTGCATGTAACTCCATAGAATTACACTAGACTAACATTTTTACATTAGTCTTATGGGTAACCATGATGGCAACATGAAAATCATATAATTAAGAAATTTGCTAAGAAACATGAAATGGTGATAAATGTGACTATAAATCTGAAAATTTATGTACAAACTCAGCAATACCTGTTAGACGTTGCGTGGCGTACTCCATGTTTTATTTACATACTTGACCTGTCAACGTTAATGGTACAATAGTATATTCTGAAAGAAGAATCACTTAAATTTTAATGTATGTACATAGTTGTATCTTCTTACACCCTGCTACACGCTGTTGAAAGCTCGTGGTTAACGTCGATAAATAGTTAGAGCAGGATAGAACACATGAGCCATAACGTCATAGCGATAAGGTTCACGGACACGAGGAGAGAAAGTTTGGGCGACTCCATTCTCTAATGGACCGGTGAGAATGTTCCGGGTAAACCAGAGCTGGGCTTTTATTTCCACAGTCACCTCTTCATTGTTTTCCACCTCAATCCACACCCCACACGATACCTGTCGACCGAACGTATTATGTGTTGTGTTTAACAGGAAAAATATCATTTAGAACTTTGAAATGAATGTTATATCCACACTTTCACTTGTAATTTAGTGGAAAAAGTACGTAATGGTACTTTATGTGATGCATTCACAATTAATTGCCAGTGGCTGATAACCTATAGTAATGAATAAAGAAATCGACTAGTTAAGTTGTATTGTTTTAATTGATACAACATGAAGAATTGTATAGTTTATAGTGTGTTTCAGACAAACCGTCTGAAAAGGCTAACTTCAGAGGTTAAATTTTAACACTTTTTTTACTAAATCGATCCTAATTGTTTGTTATAAAAGATTTATTAAACTACCTAAGAAGAAATTATATATTTTAATGACCTATCGAATACAGCTTTTTATATATTTAATTTAATAAAATTAAATGATATACGTTTAAAAAATCTTAAATGGGTTAAAAAACCACCATGCCCTTATTTCTCTTACTAAAGAAAAATATATAGTTCTTCATAATTGAAAATCCCTCATTTGAGGGGATGAATTCACACTGAAAGGTTATGATTAGCTGTCAAAAACAATCATCAGATACACAACATTCATAGGTATTGAGCTTCATAAATCGGCTACATAATAACGTGTTTATTAAGTTGTCATACAAACTTTATAGCAACGATTATTGAGTGTGAAATATTTAAATGGACCATTGTGTCTTTTTATAATTTCCTATATAGGATTACAATGTAAACTGTCGCAAGTTAACCATAAATAGAGTTTTACATCAGCCTCAGTTTTACAATAAAAACAGAGAAAAAAAATGTAAATGTAAAATTTCTTTTAACTTTATTTGGCTTACGACCCAATTCCTATCTAAAATTTTATGGTTAGGGGCATTTGATATTAACAAAAGTAAATTTTACAATGCTGGAATATTTTTGGTAAATACGGTTATTCATGGTATCATTTGAAAACTTACGTAATTAATTATTGACAATTATTTTCTTGTGGGGGTTCGCATCACAAGAGTGGCAATAACATAAAAAAAAAACTATTTTCAACACACTTTAGACCACTATTTTGAAATGAATTCAAATTATAAAAAGGGTTATAATTATGATGCAAATAACTTTAAAATGATGCACATTATGGCGTGTGTTTATATTTAAAAATTGTTAGATTCCGGCATGGTACCCTTGGTTGTTGCGAAACTCAGTATTTTTAGAGGGTTAAAACGATTAAAACAATTTCCTTTGGGTCGATTTGGGTCTGCTCGTAGCTGTTTAACCATTAGGAATTTGAGATGGGTCCCGGTGGTCTGAAACACACTGTATACCAAAGAGAGCAACTTGAACTACAACAAATACCGTTTTAGCACCTTTGTAATAATATCTTACAAATAATTATTAAGTAATCAAATAAGCTATAGAAAACGGATAAAAAGATTTATTGCCTTTAAATACTTTAATACTTACCAATCATTTAGAAAGGATTGTTTGAAAACGGAACCTATTGTTACTTTGACCCTTGCAGTTCATATTTGACTTTGTATAGCTGTGAGTGGCTCTGACTGAATCAGACACTATAGAATCATATGTCTAGACTATTATATCATTGGCTACCTCATATATACTAATGGATTACGTATTCATTATGAATAAAAGAGTCCGGTAATATGTTAAAATGTGCTACGGGTATACCAAACTATCAAGTACATAAAGGTTATTGCATTTGAGTAATTATGCATCACTATTATCTAAATAATTTCGTATATATTAAACTATATTTCATTTTTCAAAATTAAAAATTGGCTTATACATTTACTCGGTAATACGATCGACTATGTAGGTCAAAATTTTTACATAATTTTTCTCTGTATTTTATGCAAAGGTATCTTTTTGAATATTTATTTTGAAACCATAAAAAAACGGGCGAAATCTCATAGATGATTTCAGTGTTTGAGATTTATATATAAAGTCACTTAGTGTAATTATATATAATCAATAATAGGTAAAATAAATGGCATACGTTAAAAACAATATTACAGTGAATAATTTGACTTTATGAATATCCAATTCATTCAAACTAGGTTACATCAGCAATGACAAATTCACCAGTGAAAGGTAATAGGTAATAGGCATGTAAATAACAATGCAAATGCTAACACAAAGTAAGTATCACATATATTAAGCTGAACACAATGTTAATTACTCAGTATTCTGTCCTGTTCAATGATCCCACATAATCTGTTGTAATTGTGGTGAATATTCATTGTCTATTCCGTGCTTGTAAACTCAACAAATAGAGTAAAACCGTTATTACACGTTGAATTGTTTTGTTATGAATCCTTGTTTGCTGAAACGTAAATTAAAAAAAATAATTTTAATACGATAAAAAATATATATTGTTATAAATAAATGTATGCTGTTTTTATTAGCTGAGCACTAGCGAAGCCTTTCATTTTAGAGGCTGGAATAATGTGTTTCTCTTAGTTCAAACGGTATTTCGAGAATGCACTTACCTACAGACTTGAAATTTTGCTCAAGGTTCAGTTGTATGTAAGCAACATCGAGTTTGATAATGGTGCATGTCACTTCATGAGATTTGGCTGGGCGTTGGTGAACATTTTGTATTTGATTAATGAGTAATCATGATGGCAAAAAGAAAATCGCATAATGCATAAATTGTCGAACACATTGAGTATAATCATATGAAATTTTAACATGTGAAATAGTAGCTTAATTAAATGAGCTACAGATTTAAATTATTTGATGCAACTTCAACGAAGCCTGTTATGCGCCACGTAGTGTGGCGTACCCCTACGTTGTTATCTTCATAAACGCGTATGTAATCTCTTGCATGAAGAAGGAACAGGTTATACATAATCAGCATATTCCTAGGAGAAATTAGGAAGAATAGCACTGATTTTGAATTTCGTTGAGACGTTACCATATATAGATTAAAGACATGAATTGCAACAAAACTAATGGTAAACTTATCTGAGGATGCGTTACAACAGAGCAAATTAGTCAGCTCCCAGCAATAGGCAGAAGAGTCTTACAGACTCCCTGTCGGAGACAGGCTTATAAGAAATACGACAGTCAGGCAAAATACACGTTAGAATGAAAGCCGAGGTTAAAGGTGGGAAAAGAATACACAGTGGAATACATAACTGAAATCTGTATAATGGTAGTTATGTATTTTACTGTATTGTATGGTATATTATGTATTGTCTTCTAAATCGATTTATGTTAACTATAACTGTGTAGCATATAAGGTTAAATATCAAATGTTTATCATTAGAAAATTTTGACCATTTTGAATGTGACTTTAAAAGACGTTTAAATTTTAAAAATCACATTATTACTTTTTGAGAATTTCTAAAACAGAGGATATCCCTCTCGAAACTGATATTAATACAGGAGACACTTCTATTGACAGGTTTATGGACTTGTGGTACTTCAACTGTAAATAGATACCACTAAAATCCAAGTGACGGAGGCAATAAAAAGACGATTCCACTACTCAAAGAACTCTCGGCGGTTCATTAGTAAACGTAGTAGCCCGACAGTTCATTTGTGTATGCACAACACTTTATCTCAGTGAATTCAAAACCTCATTTGCCCTCTCTCATTTTACATTTTGCTTTATACAAATACATGGGGAGGAAGTAGGGTATTGTTTTCGGGCAGAAATCATATATTTAGTTTGTATCGCCTCGTCCACATGGTGTATCATACCACCCATGCATTATACCAATATGTATTTTGCATGGAAAAAGTTACACCTAAGTCTAAGTTTTAAAATATTTTTCTGAGTAAAATAACTATAAAGATGAATTTTTTTAGGTTTTCATCCATTTTTAGGTACAGATTGTTCCAAAAACCCAGGATAAATGATCCATTTCTCAAGCAATATGAAAATTGGAACAAGTTTTATATAAATTTAAAAGATCCTTTCTGTATAGTATACTGAAAAGACGTTTTAAAAATATCCCTCTTCATTTCGTGATGATTAGTAAAAGTCTGTACAGATTTATATTTTTATGTTTTTTAGTAACGAACAAACTAATCCTATCATACACCATTATTGATATAAATGGAGTTTTACACATGGTATAATCAGGTATATGTTTAGCAGGTGAACGGTTATAGCTAAATCTTTGTTTTAAAATATATATACCCCACTAAATTAACAATAAAGATTATTTTTTTAAATAATTTCATCATTTTTTAAGTAAAATATGCTCTATAAGCCATTTTAGAAGATGATAGGTAATTTTAAAATTTAAAAATTGATGACGTTGTGCACAATTGTAAAGTTTTGTTGTAAAAATTATAGAATTGTCGATGCAAACCGTGTAGAATTTGTACTTTTATGTTATTCAGTAACGAACATATTAACTGTTGTATAAAAAAATAAAATAAAAAAGATTGTTAGCCTAAAAACGTTTTTTCAATACCATAAACAAATATATAATGAAATATCTTCTTAATCACTCCCAAAAAATATATTTTCTGACAAAATAAATCTCCCAAAATATGAAACTCTTAAATAACGTCAGGTCATTTTATACACTGTAAGAAAGGCAATGAAAAAACAAGTTTTGATTTTTAGCTTTTGTTCCATCACAAACGGTTTAAAATAGTCGTCAAAAAATGAATATAAAATAATATTTAATTGTTTAATAATCTGTTCCTGTTATTATTGTTAAGTTGTGCCTTTTGAGTATTTTCTATGTAATCTTATGATCTTTAAAACGTTTAAATTCTAGCAAAAAGGAAAATGTTATTGTAACAGCAATGAACAATTTAGTATGATATACCTATATAACACTGTACCACACCGCATTCGGAGGGAAAAAACTGTAGATAAAGTCACCAGTAAAATGCTGGACACAGGTAAACGATGTGTTATACAGAGAAAAGTTTCTCAAAGTATGTGATGTATTGGTCTAAAGCCAACAATAGATCAGCGTTTTGTAGCTGACACATTCTACACAATGTCAATATATATATATATATATATATAAGTAGATAGTAATATGGGGTTCCTGGCGCACTTTCGGAGCCGACCGAAAAGCAATGTAAAATACTGTTCAATGTACCATAAAGGAAGCTGAGAAATAACACAGCAAATCTCAATGAAAAATTAACCGAATCTACAGTCGTTCGTCTCCAAAAGCGATCGGTACATTACTATCTACTCTGTGGAATGAAAAATTAACCAAATCTACAGCTGTTTGCTTCTACTTTCTTAAGCTGTGCTTTGTAAAATGTTGTCAAATCTGCTACGAATAAAGGATTTATCTTAATAAAATTTAATCAATTTAAAACATTTTTACTAAAAACATACTGTACTTTAATAAAAAACTTTTCTACTAAATAAACAACATGAACTCACCAAGCTCTCTTCAGTTTCTAGCATTTCAAAAACTTACAAAGAAAGACAATTTTAACGAGTTCAACGAATTACCAAAACATTTTAAAGAACAGTTGATACTTTCCTTAAATGATACAGAATTCAAAGAACTTGTAAAGTCTTTTGCAGAAAAAACGTCTAATGGAGTGTTTTATTACTATCGGCAAAAACTAAAAAAGTAAGGGATTACATATTTAATATAATTACGAAAGATATTGAAAAGAAAGTAAAAAATAAAACAAACAGAGAGTTTTCATCGTTTTTTTATGACATTTTTCCCATATTATACGTCCTTTCAAGATAATCAAGACTTAATTGATGTAATTTTTTAGGAATTTTTGTGAGTATCAAGATTTATCAACACAATTCATTAAAGAGCATTATAGAATTTTTCTTATAGAATATAGCCACATTTTGTGTGAAACAAAAGGTATTACTGTAGATAATATTCCATGTGATTCCTATGAAGAAAGACACCAACTATGGTTATCAAAACAGTACTATGACGTGGGGAGGGACTGCAAGTTTTAGAGTTTAAGACTTTATTCTACAAAGTTAATTGTTATAATTTCTTTATCTTTTATAGTCTTCTTTCCAGTAACAATCAAGTGTAATTTTTCATTTTTGTTTAATTCTTTAAATCTTTTTTTCATCCAAAACAGTCAAAAATCTGTTCGGCAAGTGTACTTTACAATCTTCCAACTCGGCAATTATTGTAAACCCGAATTTATCTTTCATTTTCTCCAAATTCAAAATTTTGTATTTCTTATTTTCTTCCAATTCATTTAACTTCTTATACTCTTTGAATTTACATTCTCCAATATCATTTAACTCCTTCAAGAACTCCATTTAAATAGAAAAAATTTAAAGACGGGAAAAAAATGAAATTTGCTAACAATCACTCGAGAAGTCGGGGAGAATGTGAGTAAAACCGCATTCTTTTCACGAGGTTCTTCGTTTAATTTCTCCAAATGTACTATAAAATCATCGAGGATTTCTGGCTTAAAGTCGTAGACAAATTCAACATCCAGATAATGAAAAAAATACAGGTAATATCTTTTCATAATAAACGTGTGTATCGATACCTACAAACCTAATGTATTCTTTGAAAAGGAAAATAATTTTGTCAATGGTTCCAAGAGATAAGTAAAAATTTTTTATTCTGTTTTTCTAAATTCTGTAACAAATTTTGTTTGCTTCTTGTCTCCGTATTGCAATTTTGTAAGCAGATTATTCAAATGTGTTAGTTTATTTCGAAATTTCTTAGGTTTAGGTCTTTCGTACAAAATTAAATTACAATCTCTACAAAATAAATATTTTTTATCAATAATTTCTCCTCTATTATAACACTTATAACAGTTGGCATTATACTCTTCCATTTAAACAAAAAGATTTTTTTATAAATGGAGATTATGGAACTAAGTCTGCCGAGATATAAATTTTTCAGCGCAAATGTTTGTGTTTACATTTCTACAACAGAGATAAATAGAAATAATTTCATTCTATTGTACAACTATTTAGGATATTTTGTCTATGATTACAAAGATTATTACGGAAGAAATCGAGATTTTTCAGTGGCGAAAGAGTATATTTTTGAAGTTTTAGAAGGAATGAAAGAGAACAATATGAACATCATTAACTACTGAATTTCTCTAATATCGTTCTTAATCACATCATAGGCTAAAAATTTCTCAGAAACCACAACCACATAACAAATCGCGTTTGTAACAGCTTTTTGAAAATCCATATTGATAATTATATCGTTCTTTGAACCAGAAATATTTGTCATACTCTTTGTTGTATCAATGACATAAATAGGTCTATTCGCTAAAAATTCTTTAGGATTGTAATACATTTCCTTATTATTACAGTAAACTTTCTTAAAATCTTGATACATCTGATACATGATTCTGAAAAGACCTCCTGAAATGTTTAAGTTTTGTAATTCATCTGGATAATAAGAACCGTTCAATTTTACTCTGATATTTTTTACATTCAAACTATCAAACTTTGAAGGATTTTTCTCTTGATTATTCTGGTCTATCTGTTTGAAAACCTATGATAACGAACTTGGGATTGAAGATATTTCTATAAATATTTGTGATATCGAACGAATAAGTTGTTCCGGAAATACCTTTTTGTTCAATACATTGCCAATCTAGAAAATTAAACATAATGTTTTGACTTTTTGTAATTTCATCAATCAACCTAATTTTACTCGTGGTTTTATAATCAATCATTGGAACTCTAATAAAAAAATCTGTAATTGTTATTTTTCCATCAACAGGCATAACATTTCCAGTTGCAGTCTTCAGAATCACATCATCGTCTTCTGCTCTTATAAAAACTTAGATAAAATCCTCCTTTATAGATCGGAATAGTAACATTTTCAAAAAAATCCTAATCCAAAATGAGATAAATTTCCAGCTGCTTCAAAAACACCAAATTTAAAATCTGATTCAAAGCCATTAGAAGTTTGATAAATAACATCACTTTTTGAATACGAAATAGTTCCTTTAATTGTGCTTAATTGGCCACAGTTTTCGACTTCTTCTATCAATTTATTGTGTTTTCTTACTTCAATCTTAGAAAATAAAAACGGTTATAAAATTATCGATTAATCTAACATTATCAGTTCCAAGATATGCTTGACCATCTTGTTTTGTTAAAGTTCCAGAAATATAAAACTGGAAGTTAGACGAGCAAAAGTTATCTCCAAAATCAATATTAAACTCAGTTCTTTTTATTCGGTTCATTCAAATGTTGTTTACTAATTGGATAGAAATTTTTAAACTCCGCCCTTTCAATATCACTAGCATATTTTCTGTAGTCCGCCATTTAATAAGAGAAAATTTAGAAATTTTAAACATCATGTATCATTTTTTCATCGATCTAATGTACGTTTTTATAAGAAAAGATATAAATTTTAGTAAAATAATTAAAAAGATTAGAGTCATTTTTAATGATCTACTTCGTCATATTCAGGATTCTCTTCCTTAAATTTTGCGATCTCGGTCACATATTTCAATAAAATTTGCACAGGATAGTAACCGCTATCTATAATATTGTTCCAATCAACTGTATCTTTATTTTCATCCAAAAACTTTATACTCAAGTGTTGATAGAGACAAAGAACAGACATATGATCTTTTAATTGATAATGTATATTTTCTTGTATGAACTCTGATGATAAAGTTTGATATTTAGCAATGTTATACCAATTCAATTTGTTTTACGTATAATCTCATCATATCTTCGGATAATTCATATTTTTGAGAAATGTCATCCCAATGTTCTTTTTTCAAATCTCTTTCGTGTTGCATGATAAAAAGATCGAAAGCACTGTAATGTCCCGCCATCTCTATTTATTAAGAAAAAATTTCAAAATCAAGTTTTTATAAATTGACTCTTTTTTGAGTTACATTCAGCACAATTTTCCCGAAATTCTTTTAACTCCGTTAATGTTTGCATAGTATTTTATATCATTTGTTGCAGTTTTTTCTTTACATCTCACACAATATATGAGCGCCATTTATATAAGGAAAATTAGTCATCATAGCCGCCTAATCCATTAAATCTGTTATCAATATTTTCAAAAGTTTTTATTAACATCTTCTTTAAATGTATTAAAGTTTTCTTCTAGTTTATTTACTTTATCGAGATATAAAGAGTATTGATCATCTATTCTTTTAAGTAATTCATTATTATGTGTTTACATTCTCATTGAAACGTGTACTAAAATTTTGAAAAAAAGTTTACTTTCTCATTGAAATGTGTATCAAAATCTTCCAGAATTTTGTTAATTACTTCACCAACTAATACATCAACATCATTTTTATATGTATTAAAGTTTTCTTCTAGTTTATTTACTTTATCAAGTAATTCACCAACATCGTCTACTGATCTTTTACTTCTTTCATCAAGTTTTTTCATAGACTTCTGTTGTAAAAATCTTTAACATGCTGTTTATGATTCTCATAATTTTGTTTTAGTTCATTAAACATTTTAATAGGATCTTCTAATTGAATCATTACAACAACATCAAATGGATTAATTCCTTTACTAACACCGCTAATTCTTTTTCCTTTAAAATCTAAGGCATTTTTAACATTCGGATCATGTAAATCAACAATATCGATGTTTTCTGATAATTTTAGAGGTTTTAAAATTTTGTTCTTTAACAACAACATCATGTTTGTCAATACCAGGTCGAACACCGACAATTCTTTTTTTATTAGCCAAACTAACATAATTCTTTTCAACTTTGATCGCTTCAGTAATTTTATCAGCTTTATCGATATGAGACATTAAATTTGGTAAATAATTTTTTTACACCATCATCAACTTCTTTTTCCAATGTTTTTATTTTATCAGCAACTTCATTTGAACTCAATGAAATTTGCAAGTTTGTTATCATATTCTGCTTTTAAAATCTTCAATCTCGACAGCAAACATATCTGAATCTGGAAGGTTTTGTAATAAATTTTCTAACTTGTTATCAAACTCATTTCTCAAACTATCAAAATTCAAACTATTATCTACATTTTGAATAATTTGTGTTCCAAATACGTCAAAAATATTTTGTGAATCCATATTTATTAAGTAATAATTTGTTAACAACTTCTTTAAAATCTTTACCAGTACTCAGTTCATTCAAAACAAAAACACATAAACGACCACAAATTGGGGGATCTTTATAGTCTTGAATCTGAGAATCATTGTAGTAGACGCTTGATTTTTTCAAATATTTAATCAATTCTATAGGTGGTTTGTCCTCAATTCTTCCATACGAATCAAAATAACATGCATTCTTATCATTTTTATAATAACAAATCCAATGCGTTCCACTTCCCATAATCGAGTCTAAATTCACAATTCCACATTCAAATTTCTTAACTTTTTCAGGTAATGTATCTCTCATGAAGATTCCTCTAAAATGTTTAATATTTTTTGCAGATTTCTTCCAATTCCCCGAATGTTAAAGGTTTAAATTTTTTTTTCAATGTTTGATTTCACGTAATTCAAAGTTTTTTCATCTAATCCAGATCCTGTAACATCTTCCAACTCTTTATCTAACCAATTTAAAATGTTTCGAACAATAGGAATCACATCTTTTTTAAACGATTGGAGCAGCTTTACGAACATAAGGAACAACATTTTTAACAACTGGAATATTTTCTCCAAAATCTAATAAATCTTTCAAAAGTCCACCATTTTTAAGTTCTTTCAACTGATTATAAGAAAATTCTATTCTGGTTCCTTTATTGTTTTTCTTATGTTTTTCGAGTTTATTGTATTGTCTATTTGTTAAAAATATCTTATCTTCGCCATTTTTTAGTTGATCTATTTTAAATTGAATACTAACGGGTATTTTCTTCTTAAAAGCGGATTTTATTTTTTCTTTCTGATTTTTGCTGAAATTTACATTCACCTCCATTTATATAGTTAAAATTTCAAGTTCTCTTCGATTCCCATTCCTAGTTTTCTCTTCAAAAACATTGCTCCAGCTGTTGGAAGCGCAACAAATCTTTCACCTAAACTAGCATCTTTTGATAAAAATCTATCCATTGCCTTATCTTGCAAAACTTTATCTGCGATATGTCTGGAATTTGTGTCTCTATGTTTTTGCATAAAAAATATTCGTGTTCCATAGCAGCTTGATCTAATTTATTTATACCAGGATCTCCTCTTTTTAGTCTTTTTTTCGAGTTTTTGTGCCAGGCCCCAGATACTGATAAGTTGGTACGTGTAATTCAAAAGGTAAATTGTTGATAAAATCATTCAAAAGTCCACTACCCTCAATCATAGATGAACTTATTGCCGGCAAAACTCGTTTTAAATATTTAATTCCATCAGGTTTTTCAATCATTTCATCAAGTTTGTTCGAAATAAAATCTTTAATCGCTTTCTTTTCGTTCAAAAAAATTGTTATTTCCAGCCTTCTCTTGAGCATAAATATAATTAATAATTCCATCGAGTTTTGTCAAATCGTCGATATATCTGTATTCAATCTTATTATCACTGTATTTTCTCACACACCTGATCCTGTCGATTCTTTTTTCCCAAATTGGTTTAATTAAGTTAATATATTTTTTACCTCTACTTGACTTAGGCTTCTTAGTAGATGGATCATTATTTTTGTAAATTGAGTCAGATTCCCATAAAAATTTCTGTATACTTTTTCAAATCTTCTTCAGAATATAAATTATCTTTTGGAGCGTCATAGTCTGTTAATAATCTCCATAAACCTTGAGTTCCTTCATATGTTTTTTCATTAATAATGATATAATTATGTTCAAAATTAACGGGTAAATTTCCAATCATAAAACTTCTCTTTTTTCTGTCCCAATATACAAACCAAATTTATCATCCTTTGCTCTAGGAAGAAATTTTTTAACCAATTTCACCAATTATTATATCCGTTGTTCCAGGACTTATTGGTTCAAACTTTGGTAGAGTCTTCAATGATTCGAGGTCTAAATGGTGTTGAAGATGGTAATTTTGGCAATTCAAACTCAGATTCTGGTATCGAAATATCAGCAAATTGTCGTACAACTGGAACCAAATTCATTAAGTTTTGATTATCGCTTAAAACATTTTCAATTTTGCCCTCAACATTTTTTATTGCAGAAGTTACAGGTTGATTAATTTTTTGAATAAGTTCTTGTTTCTTCTTCATCCATTCGAATCTGTTCTTTAAATTCTTTGATTAATTTCTTTTCGATTTGAATCAAGTTTTTTCGCCTCTTCAGAAGTTACGTTCGCCATTTATTTAGGAAAATTTTGAAACGTAGAACGTGAACGTGGAACGTGAACACGAAACGTGAAAACGAGAACACGAAACGTGAACACGGAACGTAAAACGTGAACGTGGAAACGTGAACACGAAACGAGAACACGAAACGTGGAACGTAAAACGTGAACGTGAAACGTAAAACGTGAACGTGGAACGTAAAAAACGAGAACACGAAACGTAAACGTGAACGTAAAAACATGAAAACAACTAGATTATCACACGTTTATATTGGAAAATTTATTCAAATATTTACCACTTTTAGGCTTCAAAGTTAGATTAATAGTTAAAAATCCGTAGTCTTCCTTCCACAATTTTATCACATAACTCAATAAAGTGGTTAAAACTCATATCAGATCCCACATAATTGTTATAAATCTTTCTCGAATAGTGATCATCTTGCTTAAAAATAACACAACATATTCAGGTTATTTCTTATAACTTGTTTATCAACCTTTGAAAAGCATTGGGAAAGATAGATACAAGAGATATTTTTGTGACGAGACATTACGAAATATTCCTTAATAACGTCTTGATTTTCTAAAATACAGTCATCGAAAACGATTAACGAATTGGGTTTACATTCGCTTAACGGAACTATGTCCTCAGAAGCATTATAAAAATGTGATATTTCTTTACTTAAGTTCTTCTCAATATTTTTGAATCTTTGTTGTAATTTTTTGTATGCGTCTTGTTCTAAAGATTTACTAAAAACATACAAATTGGGAATAAGGAATCAACCTATTGTAGATAAAATTCAATAATAAAGTTGTTTTTCCACATCCACTTGAACCAAACAATTAACAATCTGATTGGTTTGATCTTTCTTATTTTCTTCAAACGTTTGAAGTTTTATCTGATCTTTTTGCTTTAAAAATTTCTCCATTTAAATAGAAGATTTTCATTCTTGAAGCAACGCTTGCAAAAATGAAGCTGTTCAAGTTGACTTCAGAAAGCTCTCAATTATTTTTAAACTTGGAACATCCTATACACTTAGAGGAAGAATCAAATTATTTTATCGGTTTAAGCGGTTTTTATTCTGACAATTTTTGTAATAAATATTAGTGAAAGTTCTCCTTTTAGGATTTAGTGAGAAGAACATAACAAAATATTATGGTTTAAACAAAGGATATTATACTTTCGATCAAATTAAAAAATTCCCTTAAAAAATTATCTAAAAACATTCAAACAATCAGATAAATCTTTAAACTTTGACGAAAACAAGTTTGAAATGCAAAAAAATTATCTCTCTAATAAAATTCAAATAAAATCACCAGTAAGAATAATGTTTTCAGCAATTATTGTAGATTTTGTTAGGGTTTGTTCAAGAAACTATTGAGCCAAATCAGGTATATTTTAGGAAATAAAACGCCAAAATTTAGACCGTTCGATGTAATTGAAGTGCACTGCAATCTCGTTGAACCTAGTTTTGAAAATCATACCGAACATTTACACAAAGAATCTGAAATTTTGTACACTTTTTTCCCAAATGTTGCTTTATGGATCAAAAATCAGTGAAAAAACCGAATGAAATCGATTATATTCCAATTAGAAAAAATATTAAAAGAATTTCAAAAAATCGTTCTGACTATTCAAGACTCTGAGGGAAATTTATTAAATAATGAGAGTAAAACAACAATTTATTTAAGATTGTCGAAAGAATGATGAATCAAGGGGAGCTATTGAATAGCTTACCTTCAAATTTTCAAGAAAAACAACTTTTGAATGTATAAATTACAAGAGTCTATGCCATAGACCCTTTCAAAACCTTCATCCTGACACTATTTTCGTTAGTGAATCTGGCCTTTATTCTCGAAATAAAAAATTACTAGTTAAATTTCTTTTCTATCTAAATGGAGTCAGTTGTGAATCTACTCAAATTCAATAATAAAGAAATTTTAAACATTTGTTGACGAAAATAATGAATTTTGGTTTAAGGCGAAAGATGTTGCAGAGGTGTTAGAATATAAAAGATACGAAAGAAAGCAATTAAAGAACATGTCAAAGAAAAATATAAAAAAAGCTTCGAAAACATACATTCTGAAGGTAGGGGTGATTCGCCCCCCCGCCTTCAAACTTTCAAAAAAACACTGTTTTTCATAAATGAAGCAGGCACATAATTTCTTTAATCTTGAAATCTAAAATGAAAATAGCAGAAATGTTTCAAGATTGGGTTTTAGAAGAAGTTTTACCAAGTATTCGTAAATTTGGTGTGTACAAACTTGAAAACGAAAATAAGCAGTTAAAAGATGAAATAAAACAGTTACAAATTTCAGATCAAATGAAATCCTTGAAAATAGAGAATCAAGAATTGCGAATGGAATTAATGAAGAGAGATATGATATGTAAAAATTTTGATAAGAAAAAGCACCATGTTTTTGTATTAATTAAGAAGAATCACATGTGGGAATGGCCTTATTATGTTATCAGAGCTCAGAAACGAGAAATAACCAAACCGATTAAAACATCTAAAAATAAATTATCCTGAATTAGAGATTTTTGTTTCATTGATGACGAACCAAATTCTATCAATCTGTATAACCAAATGAAAGAATCTTTGAATATTTTATACAACGGAAATCATTTTACTACAAATATGGCAGAAATCTCGACTGATTTATAGAATATCTAAATTACACGATGAAAATGTTTCTAAATTTTACTAAAAACTCTCGATTTATTATATTTTGTTTGTAAATGTTTAGCATAACTAGGTAACCATCGTAGAATTCTTTTTTCATATTCACAAGGCATTTCGTTTTTATAACTTTCGCTGAAAATTTTTTTTAGCACAATCTTTGCAAAAAGCATCTTTTCTATCTTTACTATACTGCCAGTTATTAAATTCAGAAATATTTTTTAATTTCTTTACAAAAAGTAACACTTTATTCTCTTCTAAAGTTAATTTGTTCATTTTATCATATAATTCCTTACAATAACAGTCTTTTCTATTCTCTTCTTGACACTTTGTACATTTCTTTGAGACTCCATTTATATAGAAAAAATTATTACACGATGAAAATGTTAAACTCTTAACTTATGATATTTGGTTTGTAAATGTTTTTGATAATTATTTAACCATTTTATAGTTCTTCCACATTCACATTGAGTATCTTCATAATATAATCTATGAAGATTCTTTCTTTACACAATCTTTACAATATGAGTCTTTCTTATCTCTACTATAGTGATCACTATTAAACTCTGAAATTTTTTTAGTTTCTTTACATTTAAGACATTTCTTTATCTTCCCAAAGTTAATTTTTCTATTTTATCATATAATTCTTTATGATATTCCCTTTCACACAATCTTTGCAATTATAATGCATTCCATCTTTCCTATTTTTATCTTTATAAAATTCATTTAAATCTTTAAATTTCTTTGCACTTTGTAACATTTCTTTTGATGCGCCATTTATATATAGAAAATTTATATTACAGTTTTGACTTCTTCAATTCATATTCCATAAAACTTTCCGGTTATTTCTTCATTATTTAAATCTTTTATACTATAAGTTACAGGATCTGTTTTATTAATTTGATAAATCACAAAGATTTCTCTTGACCAATTGTTCTTATATTTGTTCGAAAATGTTTGTTTTTTTACTAACGATTCTTACATGATTCATTGACTTTAAAATTTAGTTTTTCGTGTGAATTTCAGGTGGAATATACTTGAAAACGGTCTCTAATAACTCCTTTTCTGCATCCTTATCTACGTCTTTCGGTTTCATTTTGATTGTGCTGTGAACTGTATCGTTATAATTGTTTACGATTTTTTGAAGAATATCGATCCATTTAAAGTTTTTATTAATCTCAAAAATTACTTTCATTCTCTCATTTTGAGTTCTGTTAATATCTCTCTACAATACTTGATTTCTCTTCGTTTTCAGTATGATAAATCTTAATGTTGTATTTCCTCAAAACATCGTTAAATTTCTTTATTTTTAAACTCTAAACCCTTATCTGTTATGAAGTAGGTTTGGAGGTTTGTGATTGATCCTTATGGCATCTTTTACTATATCTTCGAAAGCTTTTGAAATATCCTTGCCGTTTTTTCTTTTGATAGCTCTTGACCAAGCATATTTTGAGAAAGTATCAATAACATTTAACATATACTTAAATCCATCATTTTGATCTGAATAGTTAGACATTATAACTAAATCTGCTGCCCATAAATCGTCAATTCCTAATGTTATAATTTTTCTCTTTTTAAACTTCTTTCGTACTGGTGCATGAATTTCTCGAGCTTCAATCTCTATCTCATCTTTAGTCTTCAATTCTTGCTTAACAGGTTTTGGATTTGGATTCTTTATAAACTTACTCTTGTTTGTCTTACATTTTGAACATTTTGCTGCAATTCTATACAACCCGTTTTGAGTTTGAACGATTTTTGAATCTATATTTTTCGTTTTCTTTTTACACTTGTGACAGTGAATTAAATCATCTTCCATTTACATATCAAAGTTTCCAAGTTTATTTAATTCGTCTAATATATCAGATTTTGCTTCATTTTTATAGCCATACGGTACTGTATCGATCTTATTTTCTAGGACATTTCTCTTATCATCTTTAGCGTTCAGTGCCAGCTTGTTTATGGTGATGGTATACAATTCATGTTTATAGCTTTTTATTACAGTCATCTCCCTAAATTCTTCTTTAATCTTCGAACAAACATCTCTTCAAGTTTTCGATATTTATTGTTTTATTTACAACGCTTCTCTTAATTCCTTTACACCTAACTGGATTTTTTGTCTAGATATTTGTACGAGTACATCTTTGATCTCAATCCACAAAATTCTTCTAATATCTCTCGCCGTTTCAATTCGTCTTTGAATTTCCCTATTACCTTCTTATTTTTAGTAGTGAAACATTCATGATCTTTTGGATAGTCGCTCGTATCGAAATCATCTATATTTTCTTTAATAATTTTAAAAGGGATCTCGTTTCAATTCTAGGAAATAACTGTCTGTATCCATGTAACACAGATTCAAATCTGGATCAAACTTCTTTAATTTGTTGTAATAAAACTCGTACATTAGCAATTTTGAGAGGTCGAGAACTGAAAATCCTATGTAAATCGGTTTGTTAAATTTAACCTTTTGTTTGTACATGTGACTCGCTATACAGTTGTCGTCAAAGATGTTAAAGCATTTGAAATTTGTTTTCTTAGCTTGTTTCATTGAAAATTCTTCATTTCCAAGCTTAATATCACATCTGTTTCTCACATTTTCCATAGATTTTCCAAAAACTGAGTTGTTCATCAGCTTATAAAAGTCCTTTTCAAAGTCGCTTGTAGCTTTGGTTCTCATGTTTGTGTTATAAATCAATGTATTCTTTCATAAAAGGCTTCTGATCGAATGCAATAACTCTATTCACATGTTTCAAAATCATACCTTGTTCCAAATAGAACTTCAAATTTCTCGAATGAACATCGTATTCAGTTTTATCCAGTAGAGTTGTGCAAAGTTTGTTTTTTAAAAATGTTCTGGAGCAAGAGGTAAATCCTTGTGATGTTCGTGTAAATTTGTTGGATATCCAAGATCGACTTCGAGAATATAGCCATAATCTTCATCGCCAGTGAGTTCTAAAATTGTTTCTTGCCACTCTTCTTTTGTATACGTTTTAGGATCCATCCACTTGATATCACTAAACGGCAGTTTTTTGCATAAGACCATACCCATAAAGGTTGTTTGCATCGAGATAGAGTAAATAGTTTTTTCGGGCTTTGTCTTATCAAAATCTTTTAAATATTTGTTATTTTCTTTCCACATATCGTTTAAATACACTGAGAAATGCCCCCTCGAATGCCTTTTTTCGATCATCAAATACATATTATAATCACTAATTAATTGTAATTCTATCTTCGTTAATTTTAACATAGCATCCCATGCAAGACTGGGAGCTGTTAGATAGTGTGCCGGATCGAGTTTATAGCAATTTAAGCAAATGTTTCTGAAATTTTCGAATATATCAGCAAGCAATAAAACATCTTGGATATTGTACAAATCAGAGTAATTTCCAAGATTTTTCTCTTTTAATTTGTTCCAAACATTTAAGTAGTGTTGAAAATCTTTCTCAGATATGCTCTCATCTGTCAAAAGTGAATAGAAATCTTGAATTCTCAATTCTTCTGTGTAATCAAGTTTTTCAATACTGTCGATTAAATTCATAGGGAAATATTCCTTTTCCAGATAGAATTTTAAAAATCTCGTCGTCGTCATTTGGCTGTCTTTCTATTATCTCATCATCATTCCAGTTCCATCTTGTATAAAATGATTTGTAATGTTTGAAGTCTTCTCTCTTTAGATTTTTAGCTAACTTTTCTATAGACGAGGCCATGAATCTGAACGTGTCTACAAACGAAAACTTGATGAATTTTCTTGGCTTATCACCTTCGAATTCATAGCCATATCCAGAATTTACAGAATAATTTATATATTTTTCATCGGTGTTTTGCAATCAAATCAACATTTCCATATTGTTTAGCCAATTCTTTTATGTACAAATGAGTATCGTGTAATTTGACATATTGTGGCAGAAAACGGGAATATTCTGAGGAAATTTCAAATTTAGATTGCAACATGCATGAGCTGCGCCTCGAAACTTGCCGGTTAAATGACAATGATCTCTCACTTTATTATAACTCTTATCTTTCCAACTATCAGGAGTAAAACCATACTGAATTGAACCCAACATCATAAGCAGACCATTCACAGATATGACAAACGTTTGAATTTTGATACGAAATTTCTTCTTCTTCTGTCAATTTCATAGGTTTCATGTTCTTAGAATTATATTTTTTCGCTATATATTTCGATAATTTATTGAGTTCTTCAAACAATTTTGTCGGGACGTTTTTCAAATCTTCTTAATTTTTGGCACGATAACATATCGGTTTGTACATGCGATTGGTCACATTCGACACTAAATATAGAGTAAAACCATAAGGAATGTGCCTCTGAATCTTGGTTGTAGTCGATCTTTGTGGATTGTTTCTTGCATGTCGGAATTTTTTCTAATATGCTCTCAAAGTCCATATAAATTACGTACGGATGGTTAAATTTCTTTTGATAATTAGTAAAATTTAATTGTTTGACCTGGAAATGGCATAATTGGCTTACAAACTTCATGATTTTTACAAATTTCTAAGTGATCTGTTAAATCTCCAGATTTGTAAAAATGGCTTAAACATCTTCTACACAAAAATTTTCTTTCTTTATGTTTAGACAAACTGCGAAGAATCAAGCTTATTTTAAATCGGTTATCAAAACATAATGAGATTTATCATCTTGTTTAACATTACAATAAATCAATGTTTGTTTCAGCGTCATATTTTTCAGAATTTTGTAACGGAACAATGTTAATATTTTCATCAAAACTGTAGACATTGATAGACATTGTTGGATACTTATACTTGGAATTGTAGCTTCGTTTTTATCAAAATATTTGTATATCTTCTTTTTCAGAGACATTGGATACTCAAAACCTGAAAATATTTCGTCATTCACAAATTTTTTCGTATTGCTTTACACGTTCACAGTCTCCTTTCTGGTTTTTCAATAGCACAATCTTATTGAGTAAATAAAGCAAAAATCATCTCTATTTTTTATATTTTATACAAGCTTTTTTATCTTTGATATTCTTTGGTAAATCGATGTATGATCCTGCATTCATCATTTCGTGGGGTTTGTTAAGGCTTCAAAACTAGTTGTTTACAACTTTTAAATGTCCATCCGGAACCTTTATTTGGATTATTCGTTTGTTCTCGATGTTCTCGATGTTGTTAATTTATTAAATTGCTTTCTTAGTAATAAAGTCGTTTACCGTCAAAAGATTTCGTCTGCTTTGATAGTAAAATACATTAGACATGTTTGCGGTTCACCATTCACTAAAGTTCGTTCGTATTCACATTCCAAAGAGAGATAGCCCTTCATATTTTTAACATTTTCTTGAAATTTCTCGATTAAACTTTTAATTTTCTGACCGCATAATTGAAAGATATTTGTAAATTGACATGGAAATTGTCGTTCAAGTTTTGTTAAAATGTATTGCTTGAAAAAGACCGTGTATTGAGGATAAAACTTCTACATCAATGATATTTTCGGATTTTACTTTAAGAGTTTTATCAATTTCTTCGATCATTTCAGACTTGGTTTTTATCGTTAGTACCGATAGCCAACTTTTCAGCTATTGAATGAAGTTTTTCATCATTAAATAGGTCGAGATTTTTCTTTTCAACTTTGAAATTTCTCTTTAATTCATGTAATTTCTCAATATTAAACATGTTTTCGTGATCGGCAATTTTATTTTCTCTAGCCCACTGTCTTAAATAATTTAGTTCATTATTGTAAATTTGCTTGTTTTTTTTCAAGACTTTTAGAATTATAATGGCGATCAATAGTTTTTTCTTAAAATTTCTATTTTGCAGAACGGACATGATATTTTATCGCGCTCCATTTAGATAGAAAAATTTATTTAACTAAATGGTGCTTGTAAACCAACGATTGCGCCTCTCACGGCGTGATATCACTACGGATATGGACGCAGGCGAAGCGATTATCGTGATGGTCGGTCTGTAGTAGCACACCTCGACTGTCATTGATACACACAGCGCAATCTTTCGGAACTAAAATGTCGGTAATGCAGATTTTGCTTTTAAGAATAAAAATTGTGTTCCCGTTTACTATTATAAACATTTTCTTTTTCAAAATGTTTAGATAATTTTACCTATTTTAAATATGCGTACATTTTGGTTACTTGTAATTTTCAAATTATATTTTAAAATTAATTTCTTAAATTTTTTACTTCTCGATGGGCTGTTGTATTGTGTTGCTGAGTATATATGTCCCGCGAATTCGGTTTGGTCGGTTAGGAAGTTTACTTCTGAACTGTTTTCAATGCGAGTGGCCATAGCGGAGAAACACCAAGTTCAGAAGTATTCAGATCGTATTCCGGAACCATTTCTCTATCCGTATCTCGCTCTTCTCTCTCTCTCTAGCCTGAATATAGATCCTAGCCTATAAACGGCAGAAGTGATCGTGTCATAGGCATAAAAAGAGAGGGAGAGAGAAAGAGACAGAGGGAGGAGAAAAGGTCGACCGAGAAATGGTTTTTTGCACTTTTTGACTTTGAATTTTTTCTATTTAAATGGAGTTCTTGAAGGAGTTAAATGATATTGGAGAATGTAAGTTTTAAAGAGTATAAAGAAGTTGAATGAAATTGGAAGAAAATAAGAAATACAAAAATTTTGAATTTGGAGAAAATGAAAGATAAATTCGGGTTTACAATAATTGCCCGAGTTGGAAGATTGTAAAGTACACTTGCCGAACAGATTTTTGACTGTTTTGGATGAGAAAAAGATTAAAGAATTAAACAAAAAATGAAAAATTACACTTGATTGTTACTGGAAAGAAGACTATTAAAGATAAAGAAATTATAACAATTAACTTTGTAGAATAAAGTCTTAACTCTAAAACTTGCAGTCCCCTCCCCACGTCATAGTACTGTTTTGATAACCATAGTTGGTGTCTTTCTTCATAGGAATCACATGGAATATTATCTACAGTAATACCTTTTGTTTCACACAAAATGTGGCTATATTCTATAAGAAAAATTCTATAATGCTCTTTAATGAATTGTGTTGATAAATCTTGATACTCACAAAAATTCCTAAGAAATTCATCAATTAAGTCTTGATTATCTTGAAAGAAACGTATAATATGGGAAAAATGTCATAAAAAAACGATGAAAACTCTCTGTTTGTTTATTTTTTACTTTCTTTTCAATATCTTTCGTAATTATATTAAATATGTAATCCCTTACTTTTTTAGTTTTTTGCCGATAGTAAAAACACTCCATTAGACGTTTTTTTCTGCAAAAGACTTTACAAGTTCTTTGAATTCTGTATCATTTAAGGAAAGTATCAACTGTTCTTTAAAATGTTTGGTAATTCGTTGAATTCATCTTTGTTGCACTGTTTTAATGCTAGAAATTGTAGAGACTTTGGTGAGTTCATGTTGTTTATTTAGTAGAAAAGTTTTTTATTAAAGTATGTTTTTAGTAAAAATGTTTTTAAATTGATTAAATTTTTATTAAGATAAATCCTTTATTCGTAGCAGATATTGATCAAACATTTTACAAAGCACAGCTTAAGAAAGTAGAAGCTCAGATTCGGGTTAATTTTTCATTCCACAGAGTAGATAGTAATGTAACCGATCGCTTTTGGAGACGAACGACTGTAGATTCGGTTAATTTTTCATTGAGATTTGCTGTGTTATTTCTCAGCTTCCTTTATGGTACATTGAACAGTAATTTTACATTGCTTTTTCGGTCGGCTCCGAAAGTGCGCCAGGAACCCCATATTACTATCTACTTATATATATATATATATATATATATATATATATATATATATATATATAAATAGAGTGTGGGCGCACAAGTATTTTGTAAGTATAGTCAGTGAATATTTCTTATTAATACAGGTTTATGAGTGCATCTATTCGGGTACTTTAATTATTTTTATATTCTTAATCGTTTAAATTTCTTTTATTGTAATAATTTTATTGCTGCAAAATGACCCACTTGTTATAATAAATAGAGTGTGGGCGCACAAGTATTTTGTAAGTATAGTCAGTGAATATTTCTTATTAATACAGGTTATGAGTGCATCTATTCGGGTACTTTAATTATTTTTATATTCTTAATCGTTTAAATTTCTTTTATTGTAATAATTTTATTGCTGCAAAATGACCCACTTACTGTTCTTTCAAAATGCATTTAGATACTGTTCATTTCAGCTACAGCAGTTTATAAAGTAATTGTTCTACTAATGCAGGGAATCACAAATAACTCTCAACCTATTTTCACACTCATTTTCTCTAATAAATTAACTCAAATCTCTTACAATCGTATATCTAACGTTTACCCAACTAGTCACAATGCAACCACTTATAAATTTGAGTGAGTCAGGAAATCGTATCCAATTTACTCAAAAACTTTAATGGAATGAAATCCAAGGATCCACCTAAAGAATAAACTCAATATAATGGTCTGACACGAATAATGTAGAAGATGTGTTTTATATAAAAAGCGTATATTACTTCACAGAAATATAAGTATGATTCCGTGAAGAATATATTGTCATATCAGTAGATATGAATATGCCGGTTCTAGACCACTTTTGGGACAGACAGAAAATCAATGTAAAATACTGTCCATTGAACCATAAACAAATCTAATAAAATCTAACAGGAAAGCACGAATGTTAAATAACCGAATCATTTAGCTGTTTTACTGTTCAATGTTTTGCTTCTACATTTATAAGCTGTTTTAATGAAAAAATCAAAAAATCTTAATAAAAAATCTTTATTCTACAAAGTTAATTGTAACACAGTCTTTATCTTTAATAGTCTTCTTTCCAGTAACAATCAAGTGTAATTTTTCATTTTTGTTTAATTCTTTAATCTTTTTCTCATCCAAAACAGTCAAAAATCTGTTCGGCAAGTGTACTTTACAATCTTCCAACTCGGCAATTATTGTAAACCCGAATTTATCTTTCATTTTCTCCAAATTCAAGATTCTATATCTCTTTTTTTCTTCCAATTCCACTAATTTCTTATATTCTTTGAATCTTAGTTCACCAACCTTATTCAACTCTTGTAACAGCGCTGCCATTTATTATAGAAAAATCTTTTAACTAAATTTAGTTAAAAGATTTTTCTATAACAAATAGAACAATCTGAAAACATTTGACCAGAAATTGTGCTGATTTGTGTCAAAAATCACTACTTCTCAAAATTTAATTTTACAAATTTTTGCTCTTTAAATAGAACAATCTGAAAACATTTGACCAGAAATTGTGCTGATTTGGAAAAAGATAGAGTGCCCATACTGCAAAAAAAGACATTTTTGAACATCACTATACTCGTCATTACAATTCGAAAAATCATTTGAAGAAACAAAGAAATTTATAATAAAGAACTAAATTATTTGAGGACTTGGGCTAAAGGAGAATCAAATCGATGGGTCACGAAAAGATGTACAATATAGAAAAATTGCGTGAATTAAAGAAAAGCTTTAAGGAAGATAAAAAAAGATCTCAATCTATTTAATGATGAAAAAATTCAATCAATCGCTGAAAAATTGTCCTTAGAAACAAACGATAAAACTAAGTCTGAAATGATCGAAGAAATTGACAAAACTCTTAACGAAAAACCTAAAAATATCATTGATGTAGAAGTTTTATCCTCAATACACGGTCTTTTCAAGCAATACATTTTAACGAATTTAAACGATAAGTTCATGTCAATTTACAAATATCTATCAATTATGAGGCCAGAGATTAAAAGTTTAATCGAAAAATTTCAAGAAACCGTTAAAAATATGAAGGGCTATCTCTCTTTAGAATGCGAATACGAACGAACTTTAGTGAACGGTGAAACACAAACTTGTCCAATGTACTTTACTATAAAAGCAGACGAAATCTTCGACGTAAACGACTTTATTACTAAGCAATTTAATAAATTAACACATCGAGAACAGACAAAATCATCCAGAAATAAAGGGCTCTGCCTGTTGGACATTAAAAACGATTGTAAACAAAACTGATTTTGAGCCTTAATAAACAATGAAATTTATGAACGCAGGGATCATATATCGATTATCACCAAAGGAAATCAAAGATAAATAAAGCTTGTTGTAAATATCTCAAAAAATAAAGATGATGTTTATTGCTTTATTTTACTCTATCCGATGCGCTATTGAAAAAAACCCGAAGACTCATGTTGACCAAGAGCAAAATACAAATACGAAAAATTTCTGTGAACGATGAAGATATTTTTCTGCGATTCTGACTATCCATATGTCTTTAAAAAAAAAATGATATACAATTATTTGAAAAACGAATAGCAGGCAAAGCAAAGTACTAAGTATCCAAAATGTCTGTAAATGTCCTATACTTTTTTGATGATTAAAACTACACATTGTACCTCAGTTGCATAATTTCAGAAGTTTTTGACGCCAAGTTTAAAGTTGATTTATTGTATGTTACGACAAGAAGATGATAAACCCATTACTGTATTTGATAAAACAGTATTTTAAGTTAGATTAGCGATTTCACAGATAACAAAAAATGCTCACAATACGTTCTTGTGTCGGAAGATTGTTTAAGCCTTATTCTACAAATATAGGCTTTTATCAGATCATTAGAAATTTGTAAGCAACATGAAGATTTGGGCAAGCCAATTAAATGCCGTTTTCGGGTCATAACAAACTAAAGTTTACCAATTACACAAAGAGTAATTTAGCCATCCGTTCGTAATTTATATGGGAATTTTGAAAGCATATTAGAGAAAGATTCCCCCACATGCAAAAACAATCCGCAAAAATCGACTACAACCAAGATTCAGAAGCCATATTCCTTTATGGTTTTACTCTATATTTATTGTCGTAATGTGAACCAATCGTTATGTACAAGCCGATTATTTATCGCACACAGCAAAAAAATGAAGAAGAGTTTGCCGAACGTTTCCTGCCATAAATCTGTTTGAAGAAACTCAAAAAATTATCGAAGTACATATCTAAAAAATATAATTCAGAAGAACCATGAAGCCCATGAAATTGACCTGACGAAGAAGAAATTTCGTATCAAAATTCAAGAATCTTTGCCAACATTTGTGAGAAAATATCGTATCAAGACACTGAAAAAACTTTTAGGTTTTTACCAGATAATTGGAGTTTTCCTGCTTATGATCAATTCAAAAAAATGCAGAGATCACTGTCATTTGACTGGAAAATTTCTGAGGTGCAAGCTCAAATCGAATTTGTAATCTGAAATTTGAACATTTCCTCAGAATATTCCCGTTTTTCTGTCACAATATGTCAATTTACGTTAAACCAAATTTGTACATAAAAGAAATGCAAAACAATACGG
>NW_025777351.1:0-18853 GCF_021130785.1 Homalodisca vitripennis | reverse complement strand
TCGGCATCAGTTTTTATCGATGCCCCGCAATTCCTCCCCAAGCAGCGCCAAGACACTTCACCATTTCTCAGAATCCTTTGCTGTCTATATTTTACGTTGTTGAAAACGATGCAGGGTTTTCCAGACTTGGTTTTTTTCAACGGTAAATGTCATATTAGATTAAATAAATAAATTAATAAATAAATAGTTAGATAAATAAATAAATAGATAAAATGCAATAAAAAACTTCAATTGTAACAACAGTAACAATAAAATCTTATAACAATAAACAATATAAAATGAAAGAGTTAAAATCATTAAAAAGTTTTCAGGCGCAAAAAATATTTCTCCGGTGCTGCGAACCGAACCAGGGTCCTCATACACATCAGACTCTGTCGCTACCGATATAGCCACACGATCCGATGAAAGATTAAAGTGTAGGTGATTGATAGATTACGCCGCTCACTCCAGTTACGTCAAACGTGGACTGTATGGCTCTGTAGGTACAAGTCTAACCTTGTTAGTCTGCTGAGGTTAGTATGTTACAAGTAGCAATTACTTACAGATAAGATAAGCAGTCCTAATCACTCTCACGTCAAAATACCCCGAATTCGGAGTCAAAACACTGTTATCAAATAGTTTTTGTAAAACAATTAAAAATTAATTAAACTGAGGAGCGTCGTTGAAACTGCGTCCTACCTGTATAGGACCCAGGCCTAGCCTACATCATGACCCATAATGTATATTTTATTAAAATAGTTAACTTTGTGAAAATTTAGTGGTAATCAATGAATTCCAGGTGGTTTTTATAAAACCTGTTTTCCTACCATCTCCCAAACGAATACGTGATGAAACCAAACAAAGCTTTAAATTGTACAGTCTTATTTAAAATTAATTTATTAATATTATTAATGATAACTTTAATAACCGTAATCAAGGTAACAAACAATAATCTCAGCTTCGCGTGCATGAATGCGAATTATTACGTGTCCACGAACAAGTATGCGCCAACAAGCTAGGACTTCCATGCTCCTGTTACAATAACTGTATGCGCCAGTACTATAATTTTATGCGCCTGTACTATAACTGTATGTGCACCTGTACTATAATTGAATGCAACCAGTACTATAACTGTATGCGACTGTACTATAACTGTATGCACCTGTACTATAACTGTATGTACCTGTACTATAACTGTTGTGCGCCTGTATACTCAATAACTATTAATGCGCCTGTACTATAACTGTATGCACCTGTACTATAACTGAATGCACCTGTACTATAACAGTATGGCACCTGTAAAATAAACTGTATGCAACCTGTACTATATCAGTAATGCACCTGTACTATAACTGTATGCACCTGTTAATATAAAAACTGTATGCACCTGTACTATAACTGTATGCAACCTGTACTATAACTGTATGCACCTGTACTATAACTTTATGCGCCTGTACTTATACCTATATTGCCCCTGTACTATAACTGTATGCACCTGTACTATAACTGTATGCACCTGATACTATAACTGTATGCACCTGTTACTGTAACTCTGTACTATAAACGAATGCAACCTGTACTATAACGGTATGCACCTGTACTATAACTGTACGCACATGTACTCATAACCTGTAATGCACCTGTACTATAACTCTGTACTATAACCTGTAATTCGCCTGTACTATAACTGTATGCGCCTGTACTATAACTGAATGCGCCTGTACTATAACCTGTATACTCCTGTACTATAACTGTATGCACCTGTACTATAACTGTAATCACATTTGTACTATAACTGTATGCACTTGTACTATAACTGTATGGCACCAGTACTATAACTGTAAGCACCTGTACTATAACTTTATGCGCCTGTACTATAACTGTAATGCACCTGTAATATAACTGTATGCACCTGTACTATAAACTGTATGCACCTGTACTATAACTCGGTACTATAACTGAAATGGCACTCTGTACTATAACTGTATACGCCTGTACTATAACTGTATGCACCTGTACTATAACTGTATGCACTTGTACAATAACTGTATGCACTTGTACTATAACTGTATGCACCTGTACTATAACTGTATGCACCTGTACTATAACTGTATGCTCCTGTACAATAACTGTATGCACCTGTACTATAACTGTATGCGCCTGTACTATAACTGTATGCACCTGAACTATAACTGTATGGCGCCTGTACTATAACTGTAATGCGCCTGTAACTATAACTGTATGCGCCTGTACGTATAACTCTGTACTATAACTGTAAGCGCCTGTACTATAACTGTATACGCCTGTACTATAACTGTATGCACCTGTAACTATAACTGTATGCCGCCTGTACTATAAGCTGGTATGCACTGTACTATAACCTCTGTACTATACTGTATGCCACCTGTACATAACTGTATCACTTGTAACTATAACTTATGCACATTGTACTGATACCTGTAAGCACCTGGACTATAACTGTATGCACCTGTACTATAACTGAATGCGCCTGTAATATATCTGTATGCACCTGTACTATAACTGTATGCGCCTGTACTATAACTGTAAGCAACTGTCACTATAACTGTATGCGCCCCTGTACTATAACTGTATGCGCCTGTACTATAACTGTATGCGCCTGTCCTATAACTCTGTACTATAACTGTAAGCGCCTAGTAATATAACTGTATACGCCTGTCTTATAACGTATGGCACCTGTACTATAAACTGTATGCTGCCTTTACTATAACAGTATGCACTGTACAATAACTCTGAACTATAACTGGTATGCTTAAACCTGTACTATAACTGTATGCTCCTGTACTATAACTTGTATGTCAACCTGTACTATAACTTTATGCGCCCTTGTACTATAACTGTATGCTCCCTGTACTATAACTGTATGCGCCTGTACTATAACTCAGGTACTATAAACGTATGCGCCTGTACTAAATAACTTTATGCGCGCTGTACTATAACTGTATGCACAGTAACTATACTTATGCGCCCTGTACTAAAACTGTATGCGCCTGTACTATAACTGTATGGCGCCCTGTACTATAACTGTATGCTCCTGTACTATACCTCTGTACTAAAACTGGTATGGCCCTGTACTATCACTTTATGCGCCTGTACTGATAACTCAACTGTATGCACCTGTACTATAACTGTAATGCGCCTGTACAAATTACTGTAATGCGCCTGTACTATAACTGTAAATGCGCCTGTACTATAACTGTATGCGCCTGTACTATAACTGTATGCGCCAGTAACTATAACTGTATGCAATACCTGTAATATAACTGTATTCACCAATAACTATAACTGAAATGGCACCTGTACTATAACTGTATGCACCTGTACTATAACTGTATGCACCTGTTACAAATAACTGTATGCGCCTGTACTATAACTGTATGCGCCTGAACTACTAACCTGTATGCACCTGGTACTATAACTGTATGGCGCCTGTACTATAACTGTATGCGCCTGTACAATAACTGTAATGGGCCCTGTACTATAACTGTATGCGCCTGTACTTATAACTGTATGCGCCTGTACTATAACTGTAAATGCGCCTGTACATACAGCAAAGGAGACTAAATAGACAGACCAGAATCGGCAAAAGTCAGACTAAACCAAAAATTAACATGTTCAAGGTTCCCTAAGACTACTCCACCAAAACGCTCAGTACGCAACCAACAAATTGGATGAAAGTATCAGCTGATGTGTGAGGAGCTGAAATCAGATATAACCGATGGTAACCGGAAAAACAGGTTTTTAACAACGAAAACCATGAACTATGCAAAATTCCCAAATTACAAATTGGCAGAAGCGTACTGTCTCCAGACCTCCAAAGGAGGTGGTGTAAGCAATTTTATCTGAGACAAAATTTAGTTTATCACAAAATTTCCAATTCAAAGAAACACGACCGCTGAAAAATTTCGAAGCAGTTGGGATCAAAGTACAATCTAACAGGTAAAACAACATTAATTGTGATATGGGATTTACACAGGTCTCCCATTGGAAATGAAGTATCATTTTTTTTTCAAAATTCGTAAGTGTTACTCACTGACCTGACTAACCATCCATACGATTAACGTCTTGATGGGAGATCTCAACGTGGATGCAATGGACAGCAATCATCCATCCACCAAGCGACTAGTCGATCTGCTGAGGTTCATTATGGCCTTGAACTGTTTGGTCAAAACTCCAACGAAGAGTGACGGCTACAACACAGTCGGCTATTGATAACATCATCACACACGTTGAAAATGTCACAGTGGTTCGGTGGTTCAACACATCTATCTCGGACCACTATGGGGGCTAGAGGCCTATCATTTAGTGGAAAACAAATCGCGAATGAACAAGAATTAAACCAAAACAATAAGAGACACCAGGCCGAGAAAATATTGCTCTCCTCAACACTTTCCCTTTCAAAAGAAAAGTGGAATTTTTTAAATTCTTGCACACCCAGTAGAGCAGCAGTTTCCAAATTTTCAATGAGAATGTTTGAAATTTCCATCTAAACACCTGCCTGCCCGACAAAAATGATCAAACACCTCGTCCTAAGAATGTAAATAATACTTATGATCACTAAAGGCTTTTTGGTTTCGAGAGAGAAACTCAAGTTTTTATCCGAAATAAACAGGGAAAAAACTGTCAAATGAAACAGTTCAAAATTTTTTTTCGAAATTATAAAAAAAATTTATTAGAAAGGTGATCCAAGCCTGCAAAAGGCGTATGATGTTCCTCAAAATCAATTATTTATTCAAAAAAGTTTTCTAAAAAACTGTATTGGGCATCAGTTAACAATAAACATCAAACACGAATACCAAGCAAATCACAGACAAAATTGGGGACACCCTAGAGAGTGATGCTTCTCCTAGGGTTGCCGACGAGTAAAACGGATTTTTTTTTGCGTCCGTTGCTATGTGGAGATCGGGCCCCTCGTCCATCGCTGCCACATGGGGAATCCCACGCGCAGAACAGAGTCCAACAGCCTCAATTGGCTCTGACTCCTGTAGTTGAGGAAGAGCTCGTAAAAATCATTCAACAATTACCAAGCTAAAAAATCAAATGATCTAGAATCGAGATCCATGTGGTTAGTAAAACAATGCCTCAAGGCATATCGTTAAACCAGCTGACTCAATTGGTTCAATTTGTCTTTTAACTCAGGAGATTTTTTCCCTCTCTCCTAACAATTGCAAAAGTGCATCCAATTTTATCAAGAAAGAAAACCCCTGGGGGTTCAATAAATAACTATCGGCCCGTCTCAATTTTGCCTGTATTGAGGCAATATATTTGAAAAACTTTTTTCTAACGAGAATGCTTTTAATTTTTCTTAAAATAAAAACAACCAGCTTTCTGAACACCAATTTGGATTCAGGAAAAAAAAATCGTACGATAGACCGCGCAAGTGGTGAGTCTGGTTGATATGGGTTGTAGAGAGACTAGAACGTCAGGATCACACATTAAGTGTGTTCCTAGACCTGTCTAAAGCAGTCGAAACTGCGTTGACCATGAAATACTCGTTGACCAACACTACATTCACATGGCATTCCCAGGTGTGCCGCACTTATGGCTTAAATCATTTTTAAGTCAGAGAACCTCAAGTGGTCCAGATATCAAACCAAACTTCTAAACCAATCCAACTGAGTTATGGAGTCCCCTCAGGGGCTCTATACTCAGCCCAATCCTTTTCCTGTTGTTAAAACGTCAATCACGTACATTCATCGCTGCTGCAATGGCAAAATTGTGCAGTATGCTGATGACACGACCTCTCTTGTTCAGAGAAAACACACAAGAAGGTTTGGAGCCGTACAAACCTTTGACGATATCAACAATTGTGATTCATATATTTCCAATAGCCTCAACCATCAAACGAATTCTTTCGAAATCCAAACGTGTTAAATTTCGCACTGCGTCCAATGGAACTCCCCAATGTGGGTCAGCCGTCTTGTTTGGCAGATTCCATATTGGATAGAAGTCCTATTCCGCCCAATTCCGATGGAATACTCCTCGACCGAGGTTTGACATGGAATAATCACATTGACCATGTGGTGTGCCAAAATGTCCCTCAGTGAATATATGTTTTGAGGTCCTTGGCCCGGTACACGAGCCCCAGTCAGGTATTGAATGCGGCATATTATGGGCCTAATTCACTCTCACCTTTCCTATGGAGTGGTGTTGTGGGGGGCCTGTACAGGCAATAATTTCCTGAGGGTTGTTCAATATTGCAAAAAAAAAAGCAATTCGTAACATCGCAAAGTTTGAATTTCAGAGAGTCGTAGCAGGACAACAGCATTCAAAACTTTTGCAACTGTTGACTCTGGGCCCAGTTCCTCTACATTTTAGAAACATCTTTGTTCTGTTTGTCTAAATGTGCCCTAACCAGAGGGGACGTGACATACACGGGTGATGAGACTAGAGGCAAGAGATAACTACCGTACTGGAAGACACAGAACGTTGGCTGTTTATGAGCACTTGCCTTCGCAGGCAGGTGTTCATCCTATATCAACAGTTTTGCCAAATTCTAATTACAAACGCCCAAACGCCCCAAGGCGTCAAAAAGCTCGTCTTAATGTAAAGCGCTTCCTCGTCGTCAAATGCAATTTACAGCGTTGACGAGTTTCTGGCGTTTAACTGGGAGACCGCCCCAATTTCGATGACAGACTCCAGCGCTGAGAAAGTGGGTTGAGATAGGCGATGGATGACTGAGACTGTGAATGCATAGAACATTATGTAAGTTTGGAACAGAGGTGGTTAATTGGGAATGCGAGATCCTTAAATTTTATAATTAAATTCTGACGTTAGCCATACTAATGTGTAAGTTGTGACGAGCAATTAAAGATATGATTGGATTTGATTTGGATTTGACTATAACTAGTATGCGCCTGTACTATAACAGTATGCACCAGTAGCTATAACTGTATGCGCCTGTACTATAACTGTATGCGTTGCGCCTGTACAATAACTGTATTCGCCTGTACTATTAACTGTATGCGCCTGTACTATAACTGTATGCGCCTGTACTATAACTGTATGCACCTGTACTATCAAAACTGTATGCCGCCTGTACTATAAACTGTATGCGCCAGTACTTATAACTGTATGCTCCTGTAACTATAACTGTATGCACCTGTACTAAAACTGTAATGGAGCCGCCTGTACTATAACTTGTATGCACCTGTACTAAAACTGTATGCGCCTGGTACTATAACTGTATGCACCTGTACTATAAACTGTATGCGCCTGTACAATAACTGTAAGAGCGCCTGTACTATAACTGTAAGCGCCTGTACTATAACTCTGTACTAAATAATAATAATAAATTCTTTATTGCAGTAGAAACATTTTACAAAATTGCATTGCAAGCGTCATTTCAACATATATGGAATTTTAACAAATCTATAAACAAGAAACCTATCTTAACATAGGCCACAGTTTACATTCCACATACTAATGTGTGAACCTAACAATGTATTGTTATTTTGCACGATTTGCATGTTTTAGGAATATCAGAAAAGGATAAGTATAGAATCATAATAAAAAAATATTAATTTTCATCCCAGAGCGGCCCATCGTAAAAACTCATCAACGAGAGTAAAATGCCTTTGACAACAAAATGGTGTCTTAATTCGAAGATTTGAATTGTTTGGGTTCATTAATTCGTTTGAGATCTCCAGGGAGCTTATTGATTAACCTGACAACACCCATTTGAGATTGGTAAGTGTTCGAACATAGACCGTTCTAATGCAGTTCTAGGTTCCCCTGAAATTGTTCCAGCCGTCTGGTCTCGTACTGATTAGCGTTCCCTGCCCTGAACCAGTTCACAATTGAATCGGCCTACAGGGTAACGGCGGGAATATAGAGGCTGAGGGTTAAGGTTAGAAATCCAAGCTCCCATAAGTGCAATTTTTATAAAATTAGCAACGACTCTCTGGGTTTTTAATTCGAAATTATTCGAACCACAGCTTTCTTTTGTGGTTCTAAATACTCGTGTCAAATTTGTATTTAGAACATTCTGCCCCATAGTCTCAATCAAAACCGTAGTTCAAATGTGGATGGTAACTATGCCAAAGTAGGCAGTTTTCAGTACATCAAACGAGCCACAATTTTTGCAAGATTGCGTAAGACATACGTGCCAGAGGCAACCCTTTGAGCCAAACTCTGTCAATGTGATCGCTCCAGGTCAGTCCCCCTGTCCAGGAAACAAAAATCCCCAGACAACTTTGTGGAATCGGCTTCATCAAAGATAGCTTCACAATACCGCCAGCAAGATTGGGTCTGTATTTCGTCTTATTGTTGACGGAGACAAAATTTTATTACGTTAGTTTTGGCATAGTTAGTTTTTTTTAGAATTTATCTTATGAAAAGTGCTCGATGCATGCGTTTAGGTTCAATAAAGGCTTTGATCTCAAGATCTTGTTTCGTACTTTGATCTGATGCAGAGAGTCCGTATCGTCGTCCCGCATATTGAATCACCCTCAAAAACTCTCCTCTCCATTTTGAATTGATGAATTCAATCTGTTTGACGTTAAATGAGAAAAATTATGGGCCCCAAAATTGAACCCTGTGGGACAAACCGTACTGAATTTTTATACTTTGCCTGACAGGGTGTTACTAAAAAACCTATTATGCCACCTGTACTATACCTGTGTATGCGCCTGTACTTATATACTTTTTATGCGTTTTTGTACTATAACTGTATTCGCCTGTACTATAACTGTAATGCAAACCTGTAACTATATCTGTATGCGCCTGTAACATATACTGTATGCGCCTGTACTTAATAACTGTAAGCGCCTGTACTATAACTGTAAACGCCTGTACTATAACTGTATGCGCCTGTACTATAACTGTAAATGCACCTGTACTATAACTGTAATGCGCCTGTCCTAAAACTGTAATGCGGCCTGTACTATAACTGTATGATGCCAGTACTATAACTGTAATGGCCCAGTACTATAAACTGTATGGCCGCCTGTACTATAACATGTATGGCGCCCTGTACTATAACATTGAGCTTCCATGTATCACTAAACACTTGGCGTCGCCTTTACTATAACTGTATGCGGCCCTTTACTATAAAATTTATGCGCCTGTAAAAAAACTGTATGCGCCTGAACTATAAAACCTGTATGCGCCTGAACTATAAAAATACTGTGAATGCGCCCTGTACTATAACTGTATGGGCGCCCTGTAACTATAACTCTGTACTATAAACTGTAATGCACCTGGTACTATAACTTTAATGATGCTCCTGTACTATAACTGTATGCGCCTGTACATATAACTGTATGCACCTGTACTAATAACTGTATGCGCCTGTACTATAACTGTATGTTGCCGCCTGTACTAGAACTGTAAATTCTGCCTGTACTATAACTGTAATGCGGGCCTGTACTATAACTGTAATGCACCTGTTCGATAACGTAAAATGTTGCGGCATAACTGTATGCGCCTGTACAATAACTGAATGGGCTCCTGTACTATAACTGTAATGCGCCTGTAAACTATAAACTGGTAGGCGTGCCCTGTACTATAAACTGTATTGCGCCTGTACAATAACTGGGTAATTCACCTGTACTATAACTGTAAGGCGGGCCCTGTACTATAACTTGTATGCCGCCGCTGTCCTTTACACCTGTATGCGCCTGTACAATAACTGTATTGAATGCCGCCTGTACTATAACAGAATGCGCCTGTGACTATAACTGTATGGATGATGGCGCCTGTACTATAACTCTGTACTATAACATGTAATGCATAATGCAACCTGTACTATAACTGTATGCTGTAAAGAAATGGACCCTGAACTATAACTGAATGTGGCATATGCGCCTGTACTATAACTATAGGCGGCCCTTGTAACTATAACTGTATGGCGCCTGTACTATAACATTTGTATGCGCCTGATAACTATAACAGTATGGCGCCTGTACTATAACTGTATGCAACCTGTACTATAAACTGTAATGCGCCTGTAATACTATGGTCTGCGACAGCAGTATTCCACTACAGACAACCGCGACAACTTGAGTGTGGTTCGTGATGATATTGTCGATAAGCAGATTTGTGTTTGTAAGAAGGACCGTCACTTAACTCTCGTCGGAGATCTGACTAGTAACTCCATGGAGGTCAAATGACCTAAACTAAATTGACTAATATCGAATTGTGGATTGGGTGAGTGTTGTCCAACGCGTCAAATGTTGAAAATTCCCCTCGCCATCCACGGCAACGGGACGGACAAATTTCCTGGAACGATTGGTTAAAAAATCAGGCATGTCACATAAAATTTTTTTCGAATTTAGAAAAAAAAAAGTGTCTCTACATGTTCCCACTAGGAGACCTATTAAACTTCCGATCACGAACTAAATTTGATTGATGCGTTTGAAGTTTGGATTACCCGACTTGCTTCAAAATCTTTTTCGATTAATTCTTGGATCGGAAAGGGGGGGTAAACAAGAAATTTTTGTTTTAAAGAAAAAATGCTAACGAACGAACGCCTACGCTTTCTTTGGAGTGAGTTACGACAATAAGATGCGTGGAAGCCAATTTGGTAATTTGGAATTTTGCAGCAAGTGCGCACGGTTCTCCATGTTGAAAACCACTTTCCGGTTAAATACAAAGGAGATCGGGGGTTTTTCCATATCTTTCGCGCACATAAGTTGGATTTGATCCATTTATTGTTGGTTGCAAATTGAGCAATTTTTGATGAAGCAATCTTAATTTCAGTTTGTTTTGTTTATAGTGTTTGTCTAGTTGTTAAATGTTGAGTTTTTGTCTGTCAATTTTTGTCATCCGCTGTTTTCCAAGAGTGGAGGCTCCCTTTTTCCCTAAAAAAACAGAGTTTGATTTTTTCACTATTTTTTTTTACACATATCAACAACAACTGTAAGAGAGCCGTTTCGTAATGTAGGGTGAAGATCGTCCTCACGTCACACACTCACATACACACTGCCCTCCTCACTCCCTCAAAACTCATCTTCCTCACTGCCTCCCCGCGTAGCTGTGTGGGGTTGTGGGGTGATGTCCAGGTTCTAGGCCGGGCTGGGGGTGGGTGGGCTGGGCGGGCACACAGAGGGCGAGACCTAACCGAACGCACGACCACTCCAACGGTGTCAAGCAGGGGCAGCAGCCGTCGAACGGGGCATCGGAGCAAGAACATCGCGGCTCTGCGGTGGTGACGGCTCGAAGACATGTGCGTAGATGATGACGGCGCGGCTCACCCGAGGATGGAGGTGTGCATCTTAAATCGAAGCCTCTCGCTGCGGGCTTATGCATCTTGGCGAAGGCTTTCGCTTATCAAAGTATCAAACTCCCAGCTAGATTTTTCCTTCTCTTTTTTCTCGATTGCCATCGCTGCGACAGGATGCATGTGCCGTGCCTTTCGTGAACATCTTCCGGTCTAACTGGTTCAAAATCCAGGAACTCGAGGCGTCGTGTCTCCTCACGGCCAACACGCTGGGATGTTAAGCGATCACGAGGCCGATATCAATCCTTGATTTGTGCCGTCCATCTCCCTCCGGTGCAGGGTCGTGGCGATATGGCAGAGTAGAGATTGACCAGGGCCAGGCTAGTGTTGGGCGGACTGGTAGACATATAATTCTCCAGTGACGGTATAAATTCCTGCTGTTCACGCCTGAAGCCAGATCGTTGTTACCAACCTACCTACCAACCCCCCCCGCTATTCAGTACCTACTCGCATTACGAGGTAACCGCCGGCCACCGGTGCGAAGGTTCCGGGGGGGGGGGGCTGTGTTCGATGATTTCGCAGAGTCACGCTCCTGGTTAGCAGAAAACGCCGCAGCCCGTCACCTCGGATTAAACCGATCTCCGCCAACATTCCCGGTCCGGCGATGGTAGCGGTGCAAAGACTAACCCCCCCCGCGAATTACCTCACCGTATTGAAGCCAATGTCTTTATGCTTTTTAAAATAATAGTTTTTGCTGCGAGGTATGTTTTTTTTCCGGTTTGACGGTCTTTGGTAATAACTTTTATCTTTCTTTTTAGCAACATCGTACTTACTTTTAGATTTAGAGCTGGGCACCGTTTTGCTTGAGGCTGGTTTTTTTGGTTTTGTTCTTTTGTCCAGGCGAAATCTTCTTCATTAGTAACGTTCTCTCAAACGCGCTTAAATAGGTTTAATTACAGTATAGTTAAGAGGCTTGCAAATCTCTGCCTGTCCACAAACCTCAACTGGTCGTTTTGAGGAGCAGTGAACTAGATCGCGATTTCACAACAACATACTGTATTTCCGAATGATCACAAACACAACCACTGTCCGGAGATTGTCAATTACTACGTACTTGCTCTGCACGCAGAGTAGTGGCGTCCACTGTTACGACAGTATCCGTCTGGATTACACCGAGCAGAAGTCCGGAGGTTCATCACCCCACTTGTGGTTGTACAGACTAACAGTGGCGGCACGCGGGGCGTCGGGTCAAATTTGCGGAACTAGAGTTGTTAGCGACAAACACTTGGTACTGTCCTTTTAGATTTAATCTGGCAACCGATTTATGTCTTGGGCTTGGCTTTTGGTTTGTTAACTTTTGTCGCAGGTAGTCTTCATTTAGTACGATTCCCCTGCCCCACGCTTAAATAGTTTAATTCAATATTTAAGGCTTGCAATTCTCGCCTCCAAAAAAACCCTCAGACTGGTCGTTATAGAGGCTGGTGAGGAACATATAATCGCGATGATTCACACAACACTGTATCTGCCATGTCACACAACGGGGCCGCCGGCCGGATTGTCAATGACTCGTACTGCAACCAACGCAGGCTTCCACTGTTACGAACGGACAAGTACCAGTGCTGGATTACCGGAGAGATGTCGCGAGGTTCACACCGTACTGTGTGAACAGTCTAACAAGTGGCGGGGAGCAACGGCCGGCGCGGTCAGTATTTATGCGGAAACTACTAGAGTTGTTAGCGACAACACTCTTGGTCAGGTGTACTTGGAGAAGAGACGATGTATGTCGTCGATTCGATTGAGTGGGTCCATTAAAAACGCGTTACTTACGCGTTCTGTTTAAACAAACTATTTTCTCTTTCCCTCCCACCGTCTGTATCTTGTTTTCCCCTCCCCTCCCACTAGCAAAATCATCCCGAAAAAGTGATCGGGGGGCCTAATATAAGCGAGGTAGTCATCATGTGATTTGAGTGGACTGCTCTCGGCATAGACTGGATGGTGCAGTCGAAGGTGGCGTTGAGATGCTGGGGAGACTTAAGGTATAGGCAGGTGGAACACGGTGTTCTGTACCGTGCCGTGGGGATCTGGCGACAGAGTGCGCGGGGCGGGGGGTACGGAGAGTAGGCATATAGATGGTTCCATTTAGGGGGGCCACATACCCATAAAGGTGCCTTATTGCCTGTATATTAGTATATTTAAAGTTTTGTGTTAGTAACTTTGTTGCTGTTAACAGTTATTACTATAAAATAAAAGAATTAAATTATGCTCGATTTTATGTGTAATGGTTGATCAAGTTATTGAAATAAAATTAATAAAAGAAAATATGGGTCAAAAAATTTAAATATATATATAATTATAATATAACTAAGGGTCAAAGAGTAGTTCTTTGTGCCATAGTCTGATTTTTGCGCCTTGTTTTCCCCTTCCTCTCCTCGCCCTCCCCCTCGAAAAAAAAATGTACAGACACACGCCCATGTCTGAGAAGTCCTACTTCGAACATAAAAGCGCAGATGTGGCATTTAAATTCCATTGAAATTTACTTGAAAGTTCTGAAACATATCTGGTAACACACCAAATTGTGTTTTTTCTTTCTTGCCCTGGTCAAGAAGAATACAATATACAGTACATATTCAGGAGGTCGGATGAGCCTACTTCAGTCAAAACACAACATTGGCTTTAAAACATTCTTTTAAATTCAATATAAAAAAGTTATGAATGAAAATATTATTTTTTTATATCTGAATTACAGTAATTGATATTCCGTTCCCAAAACGTACGGAAATGAAAATATTTTTCCTAAAATTTTTAATTTCCTATCTAATGTTTTTTCTTTCCTTATTCTGTGCCCCCAAAGCGGTTGCAGAAAAGGTTGAAAATAAGAACTTATGTCGATTTAGCTGTCATAAAACAAAATATTAACAACTAACAGATATTATGTCTTATTTGAACTATTTCCAATAAACAAATCATCGTTTGTTTTGTTATAATTCATCTTATAGAATATGCAATTATAATTCCATCAAAAAAAATAATAATACAATATTTTTTTTATTTTAAAGTTATTTATATTATAACATTTACCAGAATAATTTTCGATCTAGTATAAATAACGAATATAAATTTAAACTAAGTAAATAGACTATGGATTTTATTTTTAAAAATTATCTATAAAATATTTTTCTTTTAAAAAATCTTTATTTATAATTTATGTAAATACGGAACTCAATATTTCTCATTTACATTTGTACAAACAGTTTTGTTTTTGATATTTTTTTTCAAAACTTGCGATCATTAATGTAAACTGTAACTTGTTGTTAATACTTTATGATTATTCCCGTCACAAAGAAATTAATTAAATCACTTTAATAAGGAAATCACCACCGCTCTCCAAAATTTAATTCGATGAACTCCTTATATATATGTATTTAATCACATTGGCATTGGCTAGTGACGTCACATGACCTTCGACATAGTGAAGGTACCGTCCAACTTAATAAACATAATTATCTTAATTACGCATTCTGTTGCTATTTAATTTTCAAACTAGTTAAGTTTCATTATAGTAATAACTTAAATATACAAATCAATATATATTTGTATTTGAAAGATATAAACATACAAAAACACATAAAATGGAAGAAGTACAGAATGGCCTACCCAGTGCGTACAAGCCGATGCTATAAATATGTGATGTGTACATGTTAGTTAGTAAAACAGTAGATAAATGGCTACAACTTTTTGATACTAAGTTTTCAACTACAAGTCGTTTAAACTGCTTTTTGGACAAAAAGCATAAAATAAGTAATTGTTAGGTGATATAGATTATATTGTACATAATCCTGTATAGTTTTGACACACCATAAGATTTCAGTATCTAATGCTATCAATATTTTAAAAAATCCTTAACTGAGCTAAGATGCCTCAACTTGACTACAGGTAGAAAATGTTTTATAAATCGCTATAGAAGTTGACAAGTTTGCAAAACTTTTGCGTCACATACACATAATTTATATCACTATTAATGTAAATAATTACAGCTTCCATAATTATCTTTACTACCTATTAAAATAAGGATATTCAAACTTGTCTTAAAATCTTACTAATATGGTTTCAGTAAACAAAATTATTAATTTTGTGCTTGAAGACCATATGTATATTAAAATCAAACATTAAAGACAAACAAGACGAGTTAATTTAATTTGCTAAACACAAATTAAATTTCTGAATAATTCTTAATTTAACACGAACTTATAATGTCTCCTCAAATTTTAAAACAACTTACAATATTTTGTGACTAAATTTACTTCTAACTTATATGAACCCAGCGAATACCAATTAAAATGACTTATCTAACTTGCAATTCATGTTCAAAATTCTATTCAGTTTATTTCCTATGTACAAAATAATGAGAGTCAAATTTTTTTCAGAATCAAAATAGTTTTAAGTATAACAATGTTATATATGTAATATAAATAATCAGTATATATTTAACTATTTATATGAATAATTAAGTGTATATATAATTACTTTATCATAATTACTTTATATATTTATATGATAAGTAATATATATAATATATTAATAATATGAATGCACTGTAAGTACCATAGTTCATTTAATAAAACAATTCAAGACAACAAGACGTTATTTCAAATTTTAAGAAATTAAGATTAAAATTTCGGAACTCTTTAAGACAATATAACACTGAACTTATTAGGAGTTTCCTCAAAAATTTCTTAAAACAAAATAAATATTTTTCTGCTAATATTTGTTCCGCTAACTTATTGAACAGCCGAATACCAAATTAAAAGTGACTTTCTCAAACTTGCCGTTCTGTGGTGGCAAAATCATAGTCAATTTTATTTCTTGTATCAAAATAATGAGAGTCTATTGTTTCAAGAATCCCAACATGAGTTTTATAAATAACAATGTTTATATAATATATATATATATATATATACATATTAGTATATATATTCTTTATATATATATTATATATATATATATATATATATATATATATATATATGGAATGCACTGTAAAGACATTTCAATTTAATAAAACAAATTCTTTGCAAGAGTTGGATTTGCAAAGGTTAAAAATTATTTTAGAACAGACTTCTGGGATCTTATCAGACTGTATAAAGAAGAAGGATTAACCCCAAACCGCTATACCGTTACACAGTAGACTTTCGCAGTATCCTCGGTAAACGTCTAAGAGAACAGCTACGTTACAAGAGGGCTTCAACATTCTAATTACACAAGTTGCAGAGCTCAAGCGTTTCAAAAGTTCGCCTGTATGAGCATCTCACCTTATAAAACTTTGACGACTCACAAAAGGTAATACTACCAAAATGATCAATCCCCTCAGTTATGTGAAGCGAATTCCTACAAAAACTGTATTTTCACTGGTTTCAGTTCCATCCATAAATAATTCATTTGCCTCAAATCAATCTGAAGGCTGGGAAATTGCAAAGTCCATAGTACTTTTTACAGCGTCTCTACCGGTAAGGAACATGGTTACGTCATCTGGAAAACATTGCGATTTTATAGATTCTGAATTGTACATTATTAAAATCATTAATATGAAAACTATTAACAATTGACGGAACTCTTGTAAGACAATATAACACTGAACTTATCTAGGATTCACTCAAAAATTTGACTTCTAAAACAACATAAATATTTTTCTGCTCATATTTGTTCCGCTTAGACCAAACTACATCTAAAAAAAAAAAGAACGCAGCAACTTTAACTTATTCGATTATCTTGCAGTTACGAGGGGGTGACAAAGAAAGTTAAAAATCTATTTCCAAACATATACTAAGTAATATCCAAACAAAATGGAAAGCCAAGTTGAATATCAAACTTCGCAAAGGCTGGTTTACAAACATAAACCTTGTATTACACGAACAAACACAAAATTTATTCACGAATAACTCTTCTTTCTTGATTTTAAGTGATAGCTTACTGAATAATAAACATGTTTGCTCATAATATCTTTTTATTTCAAAGTTTTTCATTGTTTTCAGATTTTTTATTTCGTAATTAAGTTAGATATTACAATTCAATACTTATGAGGTTTAGATACTTCATTATAGTACAACAAACTAAACAATACCTTTATTATTAGACACCATTAGGATATAAAATGGTTAATTTAACATAATTCAGTAAGTTTGTTTGTTTTAAGATTGAAAAATTTAAAAAATAACAAAACTGGTAATGTTATTTGTTTATTGAAAGTGATATAAAATTCCGTTTTTTTTGTAATTTTGTTGTACATATGAAAGAAATTTGTCTCATTTTCACTTGATTATATTATAATTCGATTTCATTGAAATACGTTACTTCAATTTTGAAATGAATTCTGATATTGATGCTAAATTTTTATATTCCTCTTAAAATTGTGTTTATTTTATTATATCAGTTTGTAACATCTTTGGCTCCAGTGTCAGAACATGTAGGCAACTGGAAGTAAAACGTAGTTACACATCGGTTATTTTTTTTATAGTAGGTCAAGACTGTTACAAAACACAATAATAATGAAAAAGTTACATAGTTTAAATGTTTACAGGATTAATTAATTATGAGTAAAATTATAGAAACATTTTTACCATTATGGCTTTGTTATAAGAGAAGCTCGACGCATTTGGTACAAATAGATTTTAATGTGTTTTAACTATGCAACATTATAGTAAAGATCGACACATATTGCTATACATTTAACACTGTGAAGTTTTAACTGTATAAACGGAAGCTGAAGGCATTTCAGTTACAATGTAAAAGGGTTGGCGTTGTGTTTCCGCACATTAGTCCCAATTGAATTTGTGACAGCAGCGGGGTCTTTGTAAGTGTATTTCCATTGGGACATAAACATCGAAATTACAATAAATGATGATGATGTTTAAGAAAGTATGATTATTTGAATGTTTTTTCATAAATTCACCTTACTCAAAATGCCAAATTAATGGTGAACAGTACAAATTATACCCAAACCATCAACGCCGTTGAACCAGGATCAAAGTCGAACAAGGTTTTTAAATTTACGGTAACATTCCAACTTTTATTAATAACGCTACACTTTTCTATTACAAACAAACGTTATTGGAATCGTTTTTCCGATTCAATACAGATAACCAAAGGGATGTGCTCATCAACATTGTTGGAAGCTTTTAAATCAAGACAGTTCATTTAGTAATCTAATCTGGCAAACTGCGTTGTATCCTAATGATCTGAGATTTTTCACGACTTATGTATCTTTTAAAAATTCATTCTAGTTTTATTCAAATCTACTTTTATTTTACTGGTCTGTGATTTCCCTTCCATTGCGATTTTTTCTGTCGCGTCTCTTATAAAAGAAACATTATGAGTTGACATGAGATCTAAATCAATTGTTTACATTTGACGTTACTGTCCCGCATATGTACTCTACAAAAGTGAATTCTGCCACAATCTTAATGTATGTCTCAGCAATTAGAATAAAGATGTTATTTATAGTCTCATGTTATTTAATAAATAACTCTATGCACTAACTCTGCATTTCCAACGTTACTCTATGAACAAATTCAAAACAAAAACAGTGACAAAAATATTACATTTTTGATTTTGATTGATTGAAACTTACATCAAAGTTAGAAAATACAACTTTTGGGAAAACGCGATTAAAAAAATCGC